>NW_026662932.1:0-2239 GCF_009828535.3 Hylobates moloch | reverse complement strand
TTCTTTTGAGAAGTGTCTGTTCATGTCCTTCCCCCACTTTTTGATGGGGTTTGTTTTTTTTCTTCTAAATTTGTTTGAGTTCATTGTAGATTCTGGATACTATTAGCCCTTTGTCAGATGAGTAGGTTGTGAAAATTTTCTCCCATTTTGTAGTTTTCCTGTTCACTCTGATGGTAGTTTCTTTTGCTGTGCAGAAGCTCTTTAGTTTCATTAGATCCCATTTGTCAATTTTGGCTTTTGTTGCCATTGCTTTTGGTGTTCTAGACATGAAGTCCTTGCCCATGCCTATGTCCTGAATGGTATTGCCTAGGTTTTCTTCTAGGGTTTTTATGGTTTTAGGTCTAACATGTAAGTCTTTAGTCCATCTTGAATTAATTTTTGTATAAGGTGTAAGGAAGGGATCCAGTTTCAGCTTTCTACATATGGCTAGCCAGTTTTCCCAGTACCATTTATTAAATAGGGAATCCTTTCCCCATTTCTTGTTTTTGTCAGATTTGTCAAAGATCAGATAGTTGTAGATATGCGGCATTATTTCTGAGGGCTCTGTTCTGTTCCATTGATCTATGCCTCTGTTGTGGTACCAGTACCATGCTGTTTTGGTTACTGTAGCTTTGTAGTACAGTTTGAAGTTGGGTTTTGTGATGCCTCCAGCTTTGTTCTTTTTGCTTAGGATTGACTTGGTGATGCAGGCTCTTTTTTGGTTCCATATGAACTTTAAAGTAGTTTTTTCTAATTCTGTGAAGAAAGTCATTGGTAGCTTGATGGGGATGGCATTGAATCTATAAATTACCTTGGGCAGCATGGCCATTTTCATGATATTGATTCTTCCAACCCATGAGCATGGAATGTTCTTCCATTTGTTTGTATCCTCTTTTATTTCATTGAGCAGTGGTTTGTAGTTCTCCTTGAAGAGGTCCTTCACGTCCCTTGTAAGTTGGATTCCTAGGTATTTTATTCTCTTTGAAGCAATTGTGAGTGGGAGTTCACTCATCATTTGGCTCTCTGTTTGTCTGCTATTGGTGTACAAGAATGCTTGTGATTTTTGTGCATAGATTTTGTATCCCGAGACTTTGCTGAAGTTCTTATCAGCTTAAGGAGACTTGGGGCTGAGACAATGGGGTTTTCTAGATATACAATCATGTCATCTGCAAACAGGGACAATTTGACTTCCTCTTTTCCTAATTGAATACCCTTGATTTCCTTCTCCTGCCTGATTGCCCTGGCCAGAACTTCCAGCACTATGTTGAATAGGAGTGGTGAGAGAGGACATCCCTGTCTTGTGCCAGTTTTCAAAAGGAATGCTTCCAGTTTTTGCCCATTCAGTATGATATTGGCTGTGGGTTTGTCATAGATAGCTCTTATTATTTTGAGATACGTTCCATCAATACCTAATCTATTGAGAGTTTTTAGCATGAAGGGTTGTTGAATTTTGTCAAAGGCCTTTTCTGCGTCTATTGAGATAATCATGTGCTTTTGACTTTGGTTCTGTTTCTATGCTGGATTACATTTATTGATTTGCGTATGTTGAACCAGCCTTGCATCCCAGGGATGAAGCCCACTTGATCATGGTGGATAAGGTTTTTGATGTGCTGCTGGATTCGGTTTGCCAGTATTTTATTGAGGATTTTTGCATCAATGTTCATCAAGGATATTGATCTGAAATTCTCTTTTTTGGTTGTGTTTCTGCCAGGCTTTGGTATCAGGATGATGCTGACCTCATAAAACGTATTAGGGAGGATTCCCTCTTTTTCTATCAATTGGAATAGTTTCAGAAGGAATGGTACCAGTTCCTCCTTGTATCTCTGGTAGAATTCAGCTGTGAATCCATCAGGTCCTGGACTGTTTTTGGTTGGTAAGCTATTGATTATTGCCACAATTTCAGAGCCTGTTATTGGTCTGTTCAGAGATTCAACTTCTTCCTGGTTTAGTCTTGGGAGGATGTATTTGTCAAGGAATTTATCCATTTCTTCTAGCTTTTCTAGTTTATTTGCATAGAGGTGTTTGTAGTATTCTCTGATGGTAGATTGTATTTCTGTGGGATTGGTGGTGATATCCCCTTTTTCATTTTTTATTGCATCTATTTGATTCTTCTCTCTTTTCTTCTTTATTAGTCTTGCTAGTGGTCTATCGATTTTGTTGATCTTTTCAAAAAACTAGCTCCTGGATTCAGTAATTTTTTGAAGGGTTTTTTGTGTCTCTATTTCCTTCAGTTCTGCTCTGATTTTAGTTATTTCTTGCC
>NW_026662931.1:0-2239 GCF_009828535.3 Hylobates moloch | reverse complement strand
CTTAAGTTGATCCTCTATTATTTTTCCCATAGCCTCTTCCTAAGCAGTGATATCTGTGAAATCTCAAATAATCCTATTTGTTTCAACTATACAACTCTTAAACATATTTCCCTGAATCCTCGATACTATCTGAAATTGTGGCAAGTCCATTAGCATTCTCATCCCCTGCTTGGAGGAACTCTGTTGAAATGCACTCTACTACAAAGAAATGAAAGCAGCCTCCTTTTCTGAATCTTCCCATCAGTAATATAATTAAAAAATGGGGAAGGGGAGGGATGGGGCATTGCCATGTTCCAAGAGGTATAAAAAAGGTTGAGAGACACTTCGCTGACATGTTTTGAGATCCTGATCTTTCTGTACTTGCAGTGAGGGACAGAGATAGACAGATGATAGATGATAGATAGATATAGATAGATAGATAGATGATAGATAGATAGATGATAGAGATAAAGATAGAGATAGATGATAGATATAGATAGATGGATAGATATATATAGATAGATGATAGATAGATAGATGATAGATGATAGATAGATAGATAGATAGATGATAGATAGATAGATAGATGATAGATATAATAGACAGATAGAGAGCTGTCACCAGATTTTTCTCTCTAATCCTCCTCCTTCTGGCTTGGCAGATCTTCCCTGGGGCTGAGGGATGGCCGCTGCCCAAGTACCTGGGCTCCTGTGGCAGATTCCTCGTCAGCACCAGCACCAGACCGCTGCAGGAATTCTATGATGCATCCCCAGATCAGGCAGCCGACCTTGCCTACCAGCTCGTGGGTGTCCTGGAGTCTTTGAGGAGCAACGATCTGAACTATTTATTCTACTTCACCCATATTGATGCAGGCATGTTCGGTGTCTTTAACAACGGGCATCTGTTCATCCGGGATGCCAGTGCAGTGGGCGTCATCGACAAGCAGGAAGGTACTCAGCATGGGCCTGGCTGAGCAGCTGTCAGAGGGAAAGTCAGGGTGACAGGAGCTAGGGAGGGGTGGCCAGGGGTCACGCTATTGGGCCTTTCCCATCTCTGCATGTCATAGTGAGAGCCACTCAAGTTTGGAGAATGTTAGATTTCATGTAAAATGTCCCTCACTCCTATTTGAATTTCTACTCTAACTCCATCTCCAAAGGGGAAGTGGATTTGACCTTGTCCATGAGAAGCATTGTGCATAGTGGCACAGCCCCAGCCGCACCCTCCCAGGGCAGTGCTGTTGTGCAATTGGGTCTATGTGGCCCAGGGATCTGCCTTGCCCCTCCTTTCTCTCTCTCTCTCTCTCTCTCTCTTTCTCTCTCTCTCTCTCCTCTCTCTCTCTCTCACACACACACAAACACAAACACACACACAACTTTTGGGTCCATCTCCCACTCAGAGTCTTTCTCATCAGATGCTTTTACCCTTTATCTAAAACTTAAATATCAGGCTGATTCACTGGTATATTTTGCAATCCATTTTGGCACAATTGCTCTTTATAAAGTTTTCAAAGTAAAAAAGCATGGAACCAAATGAGGTGGATGACTGAATTGTGTTTCTCACTATGTGTAAAGTTTCATTCAGGGTTCTAGAACCCTTCGAACACCCTAATCTCTAATGCTGACCAAATTTTCTGAGCCCAATAAGAGGACAAAGGATTTTATTTCCTAATTTCTGATTTTATTTGTATGCAAAAGCCTACAAAAATAGACAAATTAAACCACACTTTTTATTTCCTGATTTGCCTTTATTAAGAAGAATCAAATTAGAAGAAATGAGGCTGATTCCAGAATATTCCAGATATATAAATCATGAAACGTCAGTCACACTACAACTCATTGAATACATATTTGGGATTACTTGTTTTTTCTCCTAACTTTGCATTTTATTTTGTTTTTCATTTTTGTTTTTGTTTTTGAGACAGAGTCTCACTCTGTCGCCCAGGCTGGAGTGCAGTGGTGCAATCTTGGCTCATGGCAACCTCCGCCTCCCGGGTTCAAGCGATTCTGCTGCCTCAGCCCCCTGAGTAGCTGGAATTACAGGCGCCTGTCACCACACCCGGCTAATTTTTGTATTTTTAGTAGAGACGGGGTTTCGCCATGTTGGCCAGGCTAGTCTCGAACTCCTGACCTCAGGTGATCTGACCATCTCAGCCTCCCAAAGTGCTGGGATCACGGGTGTGAGCCGCCGCATCCAGCCCTCACTTTGCATTTTATTTTTTTATTTTTATTTTATTTATTTATTTATTTTTTTTTTGAGACGG
>NW_026662930.1:0-2239 GCF_009828535.3 Hylobates moloch | reverse complement strand
CATGACCAATTAGGGCAGGTCTATGGCTGGGGCCGGGGCAGGGCCAGGGCCGGGGCAGGGCCAGAGCCAGGGCAAGGCCAAGGCAGTGGCAGCTCCAGGGCAGGGCCAGGGTTAGGACCACGGACATGTCCAAGGCCAGTGCCAGGGCAAGGGCAAGGGCAGGGGCAGGGCCAGGGTCACCTAAGAAGCAGGGACAAAGCCAGGCCCAGAGCAGGGCCGGGACAGGTACCTGGCAGGGCTAGGGTCTGGGACAGGGCCATGGCAGGGCCAGGGTCAGGGCCACAACCAGGTCTGTGCTATGGCCAGGTCCAACACAGTGCCCAGGTGAGGCTAGGGTGAAGGCCAAGATAGGGCCAGGGCAGGGTCAAAGCCAGGCTAGGGCCAAGGCAGGGCCATGGCAGGCAAGGCAGGGCCAGGAAAGCATAGGGCCAAGACAGGGCAGGGCCAGACCAGTGCCAAGACCTGGGCAGGGCCAGGGAACAGCCAGGGCAGGGCTAGGGCCAAGGCCATGGCCATGACCTCGGCAGGACCAGGTTCGGGGCAAGGGCAAAACCAGGGCAAGGACAGTGCAGGTTCTTGGCACAGCCAGGGTCCAGGACAGTGTCAGGGCAGGGCCAAGGCAGGGTCTGGGCCATGGTAAGACCAGCAACAGGGCTGGGGCTAGGCCACTGACAGGACCAGAGTCAGGGCAAGGGCCAGAGCAGTGCAAAGCCAGGGTAGGGCCAGGGCCAGGGTAGAACCAGGGCAAGGTCTCAAGCAGGGAAGGGCCAGGGCCAGGACAGGTCAGGGCAGGGCCATGACAGGGCCAGCGGCTGCATTAGGGCAAGGGCAGGGCCAGAGCAAGGTAAGGGTCAGGGCCAAGGCCAGGGTAGGGACAGGGCAAGAAATATGGCAGGACCAGGGGCAATGCCAAGGCCAGAGCCGGGCCAGGGCTGAGCCAGGGCTGAGTCAGGGCAGGGCAGGGCAGGGCATGGTATGGCCAGTGCAGGACAGGACAAGAGCCTGTCCACAGAGAGAGCAGGGCTGATGCCAAGAAAGAGCCAGGCTAGTGCCAAGGCTGAGGCAGTGTCAGAGCACGTCCAGGGCAGGGCCGGAGCCAGGGCCAGAACCGAGCCAGGACACAGCCAAGACAGGGTAGGGCAGGGAAATGGCACAGCCAGGTCAGTACTGGGACAGGGCAGAGCAGGGCAAGGCGATGGTAGGGGCAGGGGAGTGACAGGCCAAGGCAGAGCCATGTCACGCCAGGGCCAGGACACCTCCAAGTCCACTTCAAGGCCAGGGCTATGGCAGGACAAAGACCAGGGCCGGGGTAAGGGCCAGGTCTGTGCTAGGGCCAGGTCCAGAGCAGGACCTAGCGAAGACTAGGGTGAGGGCCAAGGTAAGGCCAGGGCAAGGTCAAAGGCAGAGTAGGGCCAGGGCAGGGTGATGACACACCCAGAGCACAGCAGGGCAGGGTGATGGCAAGACGAGGGGCAGACCACTGCCAGCTCAGGGCCAGGGAAGGGCCAGGGCAGAGCCAGGAAAGGGTCTGGGTCAGGGCCAGGACCAAGGCAGAGCAGGGCCAGGGCCATGGCAGAGACAGGGCAGGTCCTTCACAGGACCAGGTTCCAGGCCAGGGCCAGGGCAGCAGCAGGGGCAGGGCCTGGATAAGGGCAGGGCCAGGGATATGGCAGGACCAGGGCTAGGGCCAGGACCAGGCCATAGTGAGGGCAGGGCAAAAGCTAGGGCAGGGTCAGGGCAGGTCCAGGGAGCGGCCAGCACCAAGCGGGGTCAAGGCACAACCAGCGCAGGGTAAGGCAGGGCAATGGCACCACTGGGCCATGACAGGGCAAGGTCAATGCCAGGAGAGGGCAGAACAGGCAGGCCCATGGTGGGGCCAGGGCAGGGATGGGCTAAAGCAGGGCCAGGACATGTCCAAGGCCAGGTCAAGGCTAGAACAGGAGCAGGACCATGACCATTGGCAGGGCCAGTGCCATGACAGGACCAGGGTCAGGACAAGGGGCAGGGCCAGAACCAGGGCCAGAGCCAAGGCCAGGCCAGCGCAGGTTCAGGGCAAGGCCAGTGCCAGCGCAGGGACAGGGTAGCACAGGGCCAAGACAGGGTCAGGATGGGACCAGAGCAGGACAGGGCCGAGACAGTCCAGGTAACAGTAGGGCAGGTACAGGGCAAGACAGGGCAGGCAGTACAGGGCCAGAACCATGGCAGGGGCAGGGCAAAGCCAGGCCCATTGCCAATGCAC
>NW_026662929.1:0-2241 GCF_009828535.3 Hylobates moloch | reverse complement strand
TGTTAGTTGTATGCACAGAACAGAAAGAAGTTTCACAGAACGCTTGTTTGTAGTTTTTATTTGAAGACATTCCTTTTTCCACTTTAAGCCCTTTAGTGTTCAGATTGTCCACTTGCAGTTTTACAGATAGAGTGTGTCAGAACTGCTCTATAAAAAGTAAGCTTTAACTCTGTTAGTTCACTGCACTGAACAGAAAGAAGTTTCACAGAATGCTTCTGTGTATTTTTTTTTGAAGATAATCCTTTTTCCATTGTAGGCCCCTTATGGCTCCGAATGTCCCATTGCAGTTTCTACAGAAACAGTGTTTCAGAACTGCTCCATCAAAAGTAAGCTTCAACCCTGTTAGTTGAATGCACAGAACAGAAAGAAGTTTCACAGAATGCTTCTGGGTAGTTTTTATTTGAAGACATTCCTTTTTCGACTTTAAGCCCTTTAGCGCTAAGAATGTCGGCTTGCAGTTTTCACAGAAAGAGTGTTTCGGAACTACACTATCAAAAGTAAGCTTCCACTCTGTTAGTTCAATGCACTGAACAGAAAGAAGTTTCACAGAATGCTTCTGTGTAGTTTTTATTTGAAGACATTCCTTTTTCCATTTTAAGCCCTTTAGCGTTCAGAATGTCCACTTGCAGTTTCTACAGATAGAGTGTTTCAGAACTGCTCTTTCAAAAGTAAGCATTAACTCTGTTAGTTCAAAGCACTGAACAGAAAGAAGTTTCACAGAATGCTTCTGTGTAGTTTTTTTTTGAAGATATTCCTTTTTCCACTGTAGGCCCCTTAGTTCTCCGAATGTCCCCTTGCAGTTTCTACAGAAACAGTGTTTCAGAACTGCTCAATCAAAGGTAAGCTTCAACTCTTTTAGTTGAAAGCACGGAACATAAAGAAGTTTCACAGAATGCTTCTGTGTAGATTTTATTTGAAGATATTAATTTTTTCAGTATAGGCCCCTTAGTGCTCGGCATGTCCCATTCCAGTTTCTACAGAAAGAGTTTTACAGAACTGCTCTATCAAAAGTAAGCTTCAACTCTGTTAGTTCAATGTACAGAACAGAAAGTAGTTACACAGAATGCGTCTGTCCAGTTTTTATTTGAAGATATTCCTTTTTCCACTATAGGCCATTTAGCGCTCCGAATGTTCCTTTGCAGTTACTACAGAAAGAGTGTTTCAGCAGTGCTCAAAGTAAGCTTCAACTCTGTTAGTTGTATGCACAGAACAGAAACAAGTTTCACAGAATGCTTCTGTGTAGTTTTTATTTGAAGACATTCCTTTTTCCACTTTAAGCCCTTTAGCGTTCAGAATGTCCACTTGCAGTTTCTACAGATAGAGTGTTTCAGAACTGCTCTATCAAAAGTAAGCTTTAACTCTGTTAGTTCAATGCACTGAACAGAAAGAAGTTTCACAGAATGCTTCTGTGTAGTTTTTTTTTGAAGATATTCCTTTTTCCACTGTAGGCCCCTTAGTGCTCCGAATGTCCCCTTGCAGTTTCTACAGAAACAGTGTTTCAGAACTGCTCAATCAAAAGTAAGCTTCAACTCTGTTAGTTGAATGCACAGAACAGTAAGAAGTTTCACAGAATGCTTCTGTGTAGTTTTTATTTGAAGACATTCCTTTTTCCACTATAAGCCCCTTAGCGCTCAGAATGTCCACTTCCAGTTTCTACAGAAAGAGTGTTTCAGAACTGCTCAATCAAAAGTTAGCTTCAACCCTGTTAGTTGAATGCACAGAACAGAAAGAAGTTTCACAGAATGCTTCTGTGACCTTTTTCCACTATCGGCCATTTAGCGCTCCGAATGTTCCCTGACAGTTACTACAGAAAGAGTGTTTCAGAAGTGCTCAATCAAAAGTAAGCTTCAACTCAAGTTTCACAGAATGCTTCTGTGTAGTTTTTATTTGAAGACATTCCTTTTTCCACTTTAAGCCCTTTAGCGCTCAGAATGTCGGCTTGCAGTTTTCACAGAAAGAGTGTTTCGGAACTGCTCTATCAAAAGTAAGCTTCCACTCTGTTAGTTCAATGCACTGAACAGAAAGAAGTTTCACAGAATGCTTCTGCGTGGTTTTTATTTGAAGACATTCCTTTTTCCACTTTAAGCCCTTTAGCGTTCAGAATGTATACTTGCAGTTTCTACAGATAGAGTGTTTCAGAACTGCTCTATCAAAAGTAATCATTAACTCTGTTAGTTCAAAGCACTGAACAGAAACAAGTTTCACAGAATGCTTCTGTGTAGTTTTTTTTTCAGGATATTC
>NW_026662928.1:0-2242 GCF_009828535.3 Hylobates moloch | reverse complement strand
AAATCAATAAACATCATCCATCACATAAACAGAACCAATGACAAAAACCACATGATTATCTCAATAGGTGCAGAAAAGGCCTTCAACACAATTCAGCAGCACCTTCATGCTAATAACTCTCAATAAACTAGGTGTTGATGGAATGTACCTCAAAATAATAAGAACTATTTATGACAAACCCACAGCCGTTATCATACAGAATGGGCAAAAACTAGAAGCATTCCCTTTGAAAACCAGAACAAGACAAGAATGCCCTCTCTCACCACTCCTATTCAACATAGTGTTGGAAGTTCTGGCCAGGGCAATCAGGCAAGAGAAAGAAATAAAGGAAAAGAGGAAGTCAGATTGTCCTTGTTTGCAGATGACATGATCGTATATTTAGAAAACCCCATCGTCTCAGCCCAAAATCTCCTTAAGCGGATAAGCAACTTCAGCAAAGTCTCAGGATACAAAATCAATGTGCAAAAATCACAAGCATTTCTATACACCAATTACAGACAAACAGAGAGCCAAATCATGATGAACTCCCATTCACAATTGCTACAAAGAGAATAAAATACCTAGGAATCTAACTTACAAGGAATGTGAAGGACCTCTTCAAGGAGAACTACAAACCACTGCTCAACAAAATAAAAGAGGACACAAGTAAATGGAAGAACATTCCATGCTCATGGATAGGAAGAATCAATACCGTGAAAATGGCCATACTGCCCAAGGTAATTTATAGATTCAATGCCATCCCCATCAAGCTACCAATGACTTTCTTCACAGAATTGGAAAAAACTACTTTAAAGTTCATATGGAACCAAAAAAGAGCCCGCATTGTGAAGGCAATCCTAAGCAAGAAGAACAAAGCTGGAGGCATCATACTACCTGACTTCAAACTATACTACAAGGCTACAGTAACCAAAACAACATGGTACTTGTACCAAAACAGAGATATAGACCAATGGAACAGAACAGAAACCTCAGAAATAACACCACACATCTACAACCATCTGATCTTTGACAAGCCTGAAAAAAACAAGAAATAGGGAAAGGATTCCATATTTAATAAATGGTGCTGGGAAAACTGGCTAGCCATATGTTAAAAGCTGAAACTGGGTCCCTTCCTTACACCTTATACAAAAATTAATTCAAGATGGATTAAAGACTTAAATGTAATACCTAAAACCATAAAAACCCTAGAAGAAAACCTAGGCAATACCATTCAAGACATAGACACTGGCAAGGACTTCATGACTAAAACACCAAAAACAATGGTTACAAAAGCCAAAATAGACAAATGGGATCTAATTAAACTAAAGAGCTTCTGCATGGCAAAATAAACTACCATCAGAGTGAACAGGCAACCTACAGAGTGGGAGAAAATTTTTGTAACCTGCCCATCTGACAAAAACCTAATATCCAGAATCTACAAAGAACTCAAACAAATTTACGAGAAAAAATCAAACAACCCCATCAAAAAGTAGGCAAAGGTTATGAACAGACACTTCTCAAAAGAAGACATCTATGCAGCCAACAGACACATGAAAAAATGCTCATCATCACTGGTCATCAGAAAAATGCAAATCAAAACCACATTGAGATATCATCTCACGCCAGTTAGAATGGTGATCATTAAAAAGTCAGGAAACAACAGATGCCAGAGAGGATGTGGAGAAATAGGAATGCTTTTACACTGTTGGTGGGAGTGTAAATTAGTTCAACCATTGTGGAAGACAGTGTGGTGATCCCTCAAGGATCTAGAACTAGAAATACCATTTGACCCAGCAATCCCATTACTGGGTATATACCCAAAGGATTATAAATCATGCTACTGTAATGACACATGCACCCATAGGTTTATTTTGCCACTATTCACAATAGCAAAGACTTGGAACCAAGCCAAATGTCCATCAATGATAGACTGGATAAAGAAAATGTGGCACATATACACCGTGGAATACTATGCAGCCATATAAAAGGGTGAGTTCATGTCCTTTGCAGGGACATGGATGAATCTGGAAGCCATCATTCTCAGCAAACTAACACAAGGACAGAAAACCAAACACCGCATGTTCTCACTCAGAGGTGGGAACTGAACAATGAGATCACTTGGACACAGGGCGGGGAACATCACACACCAGGACCTGTTGGGGGGTGGTGGGCTGGGGGAGGGATGGCATTAGGAGAAATACCTAACATAAATGATGAGTTGATGGGTGCAACAAACCAACATGGCACATGTTTACCTATGTAT
>NW_026662927.1:0-2242 GCF_009828535.3 Hylobates moloch | reverse complement strand
TTCTTTTTACTCTATGGAAACACGACTGAAAGTAGAAATACTTCTACCAAAAAATGTTTAAGGTAACCAAGGTTATTAATCCAATGTCATTCAATGCCACAATAGCCTGGTTGGCACATAAAAACCTTGCAGTGCCATATTTAATCACATTAACAAGTCCAATAAGAAGTATCGTAAGGAGAAATACATAGTAATACTATATCATATCAAATACAACCAAAATATTCGTGATCAGATGAAAGTTTTCTCTAAATAAAAAATCAATTTTGTGAAATGGTAAGAAGAGAGAAGTGTATAAAATCTGTATGAAATCTCTCACCTTTTCTTCAGGGTTCTCTGCTAGATGGATAGGCTTCTTGAACCCTTTCAAAATGTCAACTTTCCTCTACAAAGCATCTTGTTACTGTTCTTTCTTCCTAGCTTGACCCTAATGACTACATTCCTCACACTTTGCCATTGTTTCCCAAGCTTCCACTTCAAAAAGGATACTGTCCTCTTCTATTACTGAAAATACCCCTGACAAACTGCAATGACAATATTCAATTCACAGAACTGCAGGTTTGGCAAGCTCCAACCACAGTACATACACGTAAATTTAGAGGACCTTACCTTAGATTACATTACACTATGCTTTTGTTTGTATTTTTATTTTCCAATGAATGTTAGCATTTTTATTGTTGATTGATCTCTGCACTTATTAAAGTATTTATCTTTGAACTACTTATTTCAGCTTAGAAATGTAGATATCTGGCTAACATTATCTCCCAGCCAGCAAAAAAATTGGTGAGTATATTCCAAGGTAACACATTTTCTTGACTCCATAAAAGAATTGAGGTCATAAGGGAAGCAACCAACCTGAAAACATGAAACAGAGAGTCCCATACCTGCAGATTAAACCAGATTCCAAGCATTTATTTTCCTGGGGAAGATGCCACAAGACCTTATAGAAGCCAACAGATAAATGAAACTGGAAACTTTAACGCATTGTTGAAGGATGAATGTAGACTAGCATGAAAGTGGGATGCCTACAGGGGAACATTGATATTTGGATTCCTACTAATTTTCAGGGTTTTTCTCCGAGAAATCCATCAGGTTTTCCTGGAGAGGATCAGAGAGATTGTGCTGGCTTCAGGAAAACATCAACCACTACTGAAATCTGCTTACATCCTTTGCCTCTATCTCCCTTGTAGAATAGTGTTATCTGTAGGGAGAAGAACACTGAGGCCTACATGGTACAGCAAGTCCAAGAATCTCAGAGAATATCAAACAAGAAAAATAACAAATCCCAGTCTCTAAAAATAGCACGTGCAAAACCAAAAACAAAGAAAAAATCTTGAAGGCAGCTAGGGGATGGTGGTGGTGGTGTGCAGACAGAGGCAAAATAATAAGAATTACAGCAGACTTTTCATCAGAAACAACCTAAGCCATAAAATAATGAAGATAATGAAAAAAACCTGTTAACTCAGAATGTTAGACACAGCAAAAAATCCTTCAAAAGAGAAAAAAAGCCAGGAGCGATGGCTCACCCCTGTAATCCCAGAACTTTGGGAGGCTGAGGCGGGTGGATCACCTGAGGTCAGGAGTTGGAGACCAGCCTGGCCAATATGGTAAAACCCCATCTCTAACAAAAATAAAAAAAAATAAACAAAATTAGCCAGGTGTGGTGGCAGGTGCCTGTAGTCCCAGCTACTCAGGAGGCTGAGGCAGGAGAATCGCTTGAACCGAGGAGGTGGAGGTTGTAGTGAGCCGAGACTATGCCATTGCATTCCAGCATGTGAAACTCTGTCTCAAACAAACAAAAAAAAATAGACTTTCTCAGGCAAACAATAACTGAGAACGAATTTATTGCCAAACCCAGTTACCGTATAAGAAATGTTAAAGGAAGCTCTTTGGTTAGTACAAAGATAGTATACGTCAGAGTCTTGGACCTGCACAAAGCAATAATGAGTCAAAAATGTGATAAATGAAAGCAAAGCCTTCTCTTTTATTTCTTACCGAATAAATGTGGCTATACAAATTACTAAGTAAATATTTCCCTTTCTGGAACATATTTAGAAAACTCTAACTTCTACAATATTGGCTCCATAAGATAAAATTTTTAGGGTTCAGAACCTGAAGTCTATTTATACTAACAAAAAATATTCGACAAAGCCTGAGATTCTTGGTGAATAGACGTCCAGTGGTTAGAAAAAATAGCAAATCACATATGGGGATTATATAATTCCAAAATACTATTAAAGCT
>NW_026662926.1:0-2242 GCF_009828535.3 Hylobates moloch | reverse complement strand
AATAAAGTAAATTGAATACAGTGGATAAATTCCTGCAATAAATGTAGGATCAGAATGATATTTTAACAGAGAAAGAAGAAAGTACCCAGTGGTGCTTAAGGTCATAACATCTCTCTGGTTAATGAATAGATTAATATTCCCTTGACAAATATATACACAATAATCAATAAATTCTGTTTAGTTTGTGTCACATTAATGCAATCAATTATGAAATGTAGGTAGAGAACTTACTGCTTTTGACATAATATTATAAGGGTCTGATTATTATGGAGTAATTTCTTTATATTAATGCCCATACAAGGATTCATCTGTTTATTACAAAGTGTATACAGTCTATGCATCAGAAACACACATATTTGATTACTATGTCAATAAAATGGTCATTTCATAAACACAAATATGAATATTATATATTGAAATGGTTTGGATTTGTGTGCCCAACCAAATCTCATGTCTAATTGGAAGAGGGGCCTGGTGGGAGGTGATTTGGTCATGGATGGATTTCCCCTTCGCTGTTCTCGTGTTAGTGAGTGAGTTCTAATGAGATCTGATAATTTGAAAGTATGTGGCACCCCCCAACCTCCCCATCCACTGGCTCCATCATGGTAGGACATGCTTGCTTCCCCTTCACCTTCCACCATGATTGTAAGTTTCCTGAGGCCTCACAGTCATGCTTCCTGTTAAGCCTGTGGAACTCTTTGTCAAACCTCTTTTCTTCATAAATTACCCAGTCTCAGGTAGTTCTTTATAGCCGTGTGAGAACAACTAATACATATACATATGCATTGAAGATGTATAATGTTACTTATTCTCATTTTGTAGGCATGCATTTCTGTGTGTTTTAAAAATCCTATATTAGACAAGCTGGGTGGAAACAAAGAGATTCACATTTATGATCAGTCAAAATTGTCACAGAAATTAAAAAATGAAGTGAAATTAATGTATGGAATATTGTATCTGATTTATTTTTAGAATGCATAGGTGACAATGATGACATAAAAGTAATTCATTTTTCTTGAATATATGAGAGATTTTAATGTAAATTACTTCCTTGGAATAATAGAACAGGGTGAAAAATTCTAAATCGAGTTTCATAAAATTTACGTTTATGACAAATCTGGATTAATCTAGTCAAATTCAGATGATCAAGTCAATAGTTCCTGTTTCCTACTCTTAGGGACAATAGTTCAAATAGATTCTGAGTCAGTTTCCTACAGATATCAGATTTTTCCTATACATGAAACTCCCCAGTAATCTAGTCTCTGTAGAACCAGCTTAGTGTCCCTGACGGTTGTAACATTTAATTTGCTGGTATTATTTCTTTTTTACAAAATAAATTTTATTTTGCATAGTTGAGGTTTACAACATGATGTTACAAGATACATATAGTAGGAAAATGATTAATGTAGTGAGGTAAATTATAATATATCTCATCTCACATAGTTACCTTTATGAAAGAAGCAGCTAAAATCTTATTTAACAATAATCCTAATACAATCTGATTTTATTAACTCTAGTCTTCATGTGTGCATGAGAGTTCTAGACTTGTTCATTTTACATATCTACTGCTTTGGTTTTTTAAGAAAAATTGTGTGGGTACATAGTAGGTGTAAAATATCTGCTACTTTGTATAATTTGACCTACATCTCACCATTTCCTTTCCCATAACTCCCTTGCCCTGGTAACCACTGTTTTATTCTCTATCTCTATGTGTATGAACTTCTTATTTTCTTTAGATTCTATATGCAAATGAGATCATTCAATATTTTTCTCTCTGTGTCTGGCTTATTTCACTTTGTGTAATATCCTCCATTTCCATCCACGTAGTGGCAAATGGCAGGATCTCATTCTTTAATTAGGCTGAATAATATTCTTTCTATATTTAAACTGTTACTTTTTGTTAAGAAAGGAAATGCAACTTTGCCAAATGCCTTTCATGTGTCAATTGAGATGATCATATGGATTTTGTATTTCATTGTGTTAATGTGATGTATCACATTGATTAATTTGCCTGTCAAAACAGCCTTGCATGCCAGGGATAAATCCCATCTGGTCATGATGTACAATATTTTTAATGTTTTGTTGAATTTAGTTTGCCAATATTTTACTCAGGATTTTAAAATTGATGTTTATTAGAGATATTTGTCTTATAGTTTTCTTTTTTTCCAGCATCATTGTCAGACATAAATATCAAGGTAATGCTGGCCTTGTAAAAAGTGTTTGGAAATATTTCTTCCCACTC
>NW_026662925.1:0-2242 GCF_009828535.3 Hylobates moloch | reverse complement strand
GTTGTTGAATTTTGTCAAAGGCCTTTTCTGCATCTATTGAGATAATCATGTGGTTTTTGTCTTTGGTTCTGTTTATATGCTGGATTACATTTATTGATTTGCGTATGTTGAACCAGCTTTGCATCCCAGGGATGAAGCCCACTTGATCATGGTGGATAAGCTTTTTGACGTGCTGCTGGATTTGGTTTGCCAGTATTTTATTCAGGATTTTTGCATCAATGTTCATCAAGGATATTGATCTAAAATTCTCTTTTTTTGGTTGTGTCTCTGCCAGGCTTTGGTATCAGGATGATGCTGGCCTCATAAAATGAGTTAGGGAGGATTCCCCCTTTTTCTATTGATTGGAGTAGTTTCAGAAGGAATGGTACCAGCTCCTCCTTGTACCTCTGGTAGAATTCGGCTGTGAATGCATCTGGTCCTGGACTTTTTTTGATTGGTAAGCTATTGATTATTGCCACAGTTTCAGAGCCTGTTATTGGTCTATTCAGAGATTTAACTTCTTCCTGGTTTAGTCTTGGGAGGGTGTATGTGTCGAGGAATTTATCCATTTCTTCTAGATTTTCTAGTTTATTTGCGTAGAGGTGTTTGTAGTATTCTCTGATGGTAGTTTGTATTTCTGTGTGATCGGTGGTGATATCCCCTTTATCATTTTTTATTGTGTCTATTTCATTCTTCTCTCTTTTCTTCTTTATTAGTCTTGCTAGCAGTCTATCAATTTTGTTCATCTTTTCAAAAAACCAGCTCCTGGATTCATTAATTTTTTGAAGGGTTTTTTGTGTCTCTATTTCCTTCAGTTCTGCTCTGATTTTAGTTATTTCTTGCCTTCTGCTGGTTTTTGAATGTGTTTGCTCTTGCTTTTCTAGTTCTTTTAATTGTGATGTTAGGGTGTCAATTTTGGATCTTTCCTGCTTTCTCTTGTGGGCTTTCAGTGCTATAAATTTCCCTCTACACACTGCTTTGAATGTGTCCCAGAGATTCTGGTATGTTGTGTCTTTGTTCTCGTTGGTTTCAAAGAACATCTTTATTTCTGCCTTCATTTCGTTATGTACCCAGCTGTCACTCAGGAGCAGGTTGTTGAGTTTCCATGTAGTTGAGCGGTTTTGAGTGAGTTTCTTAATCCTGACTTCTAGTTTGATTGCATTGTGGTCTGGGAGACAGTTTGTTATAATTTCTATTCTTTTACATTTGCTCAGGAGTGGTTTACTTCCAAGTATGTGGTCAATTTTGGAATAGGTGTGGTGTGGTGCTGAAAACAATGTATATTCTGTTGATTTGGGGTGGAGAGTTCTGTAGATGTCTATTAGGTCTGCTTGGTCCAGAGCTGAGTTCAATTCCTGGATATCCTTGTTAACTTTCTGTCTCATTGATCTGTCTAACGTTGACAGTGGGGTGTTAAAGTCTCCCATTATTATTGTGTGGGAGTCTAAGTCTCTTTGTAGGTCACTAAGGACTTGCTTTATGAATCTGGGTGCTCCTGTATTGGGTGCATATATATTTAGGATAGTTAGTTCTTCTCATTGAATTGATCCCTTTACCATTATGTAATGGCCTTCTTTGTCTCTTTTGATCTTAGTTGGTTTAAAGTCTGTTTTATCAGAGACTAGGATTGTAACCCCTGCCTTTTTGTTTTCCATTTGCTTGGTAGATCTTCCTCCATCCCTTTATTTTGAGTCTGTGTGTGTCTCTGCACGTGAGATGGGTTTCCTGAATACAGCACACTGATGGGTCTTGACTCTTTATCCAATTTGCCAGTCTGTGTCTTTTAATTGGAGCATTTAGCCCATTTACATTTAAAGTTAATATTGTTGTGTGTGAATTTGGTCCTGTCATTATGATGTTAGCTGGTTATTTTGCTCATTTTTGATGCAGTTTCTTCCTAGCCTTGATGGTCTTTACATTTTGGGATGTTTTTGCAGTGGCTGGTACCAGTTGTTCCTTTCCATGTTTAGTGCTTCCTTCAGGAGCTCTTTTAGGGCAGGCCTGGTGGTGACAAAACCTCTCAGCATTTGCTTGTCTGTAGAGGATTTTATTTCTCCTTTACTTATGAAGCTTAGTTTGGCTGGATATGAAATTCTGGGTTGAAAATTCTTTTCTTTAAGAATGTTGAATATTGGTCGCCACTCTCTTCTGGCTTGTAGAGTTTCTGCCAAGAGATCAGCTGTTAGTCTGATGGGCTTCCCTTTGTGGGTAACCCGACCTTTCTCTCTGGCTGCCCTTAACATTTTTTCCTTCATTTCAACTT
>NW_026662924.1:0-2243 GCF_009828535.3 Hylobates moloch | reverse complement strand
GGTTGTTGAATTTTGTCAAAAGCCTTTTCTGCATCTATTGAGATAATCATGTGGTTTTTGTCTTTGGTTCTGTTTACATGCTGGATTACATTTATTGATTTGCGTATGTTGAACCAGCCTTGCATCCCAGGGATGAAGCCCACTTGATTATGGTGGATAAGCTTTTTGATGTGCTGCTGGATTCGGTTTGCCAGTATTTTATTGAGGATATTTGCATCAATGTTCATCAAGGATATTGGTCTGAAATTCTCTTTTTTGGTTATGTCTCTGCCAGGCTTTGGTATCAGGACGATGCTGGCTTCATAAAATGTGTTAGGGAGGATTCCCTCTTTTTCTATCAATTGGAATAGTTTCAGAAGGAATGGTACCAGTTCCTCCTTGTACCTCTGGTAGAATTCAGCTGTGAATCCATCAGGTCCTGGACTCTTTTTGGTTGGTAAGCTATTGATTATTGCCACAATTTCAGAACCTGTTATTGGTCTATTCAGAGATTCAACTTCTTCCTGATTTAGTTTTGGGGGGGTGTATTTGTCAAGGAATTTATCCATTTCTTGTAGATTTTCTAGTTTATTTGCTTAGAGGTGTTTGTAGTATTCTCTGATGGTAGATTGTATTTCTGTGGGATCGGTGGTGATATCCCCTTTTTCATTTTTTATTGCATCTACTTGATTCTTCTCTCTTTTCTTATTAGTCTTGCTAGCGGTCTATCAATTTTGTTGATCTTTTCAAAAAACCAGCTCCTGGATTCATTAATTTTTTGAAGGGTTTTTTGTGTCTCTATTTCCTTCAGTTCTGCTCTGATTTTAGTTATGTCTTGCCTTCTGCTAGCTTTTGAATGTGTTTGCTCTTGCTTTTCTAGTTCTTTTAATTGTGATGTTAGGGTTTCAATTTTGGATCTTTCCTGCTTTCTCTTGTGGGCATTTAGTGCTATAAATTTCCCTCTACACACTGCTTTGAATGTGTCCCAGAGATTCTGGTATGTTGTGTCTTTGTTCTCGTTGGTTTCAAAGAACATCTTTATTTCTGCCTTCATTTCATTATGTACCCAATAGTCATTCAGGAGCAGGTTGTTCAGTTTCCATGTAGTTGAGCGGTTTTGAGTGAGTTTCTTAATCTTGAGTTCTAGTTTGATTGCACTGTGGTCTGAGAGACAGTTTGTTATAATTTCTGTTCTTTTACATTTGCTGAGAAGAGCTTTACTTCCAACTATGTGGTCAATTTTGGAATAGGTGTGGTGTGGTGCTGAAAAAAATGTATATTCTGTTGATTTGGGGTGGAGAGTTCTGTAGATGTCTATTCGGTCCACTTTGTGTAGAGCTGAGTTCAATTCCTGGATATCCTTGTTAACTTTCTGTCTCGTTGATCTGTCTAATGTTGAGAGTGGGGTGTTAAAATCTCCCATTATTATTGTGTGGGAGTTTAAGTCCCTTTGTAGGTCACTTAGGACTTGCTTTATGAATCTGGGTGCTCCTGTGTTGGGTGCATATATATTTAGGATAGTTAGCTCTTCTTGTTGAATTGATCCTTTTACCATTATGTAATGGCTTTCTTTGTCTCTTTTGATCTTTGTTGGTTTAAAGTCTATTTTATCAGAGACTAGGATTGCAACCCCTGCCTTGTTTGGTTTTCCATTTGCTTGATAGATCTTCCTCCATCCGTTTATTTTGAGTCTATGTGTGTCTCTGCACGTGAGATGGGTTTCCTGAATACAGCACACTGATGGGTCCTGACTCCTTATCCAGATTGGCAGTCTGTGTCTTTTAATTGGAGCATTTAGCCCATTTACATTTAACGTTCATATTGTTATGTGTGAATCTGATCCTGTCATTATGATGTTAGTTGGTTATTTTGCTCGTTAGTTGCTGTAGTTTCTTCCTAGCCTCGATGGTCTTTACAATTTGGCGTGTTTTTGCAGTGGCTGGTACTGGTTGTTCCTTTCCATGTTTAGTGCTTCCTTCAGGAGCTCTTTTAGGGCAGGCCTGGTGGTGACAAAATCACTCAGTGTTTGCTTGTCTGTAAGGTATTTTATTTCTCCTTCACTTATGAAGCTTAGTTTGGCTGGATAGGAAATTCTGGGTTGAAAATTCTTTTCTTTAGGAATGTTGAATATCGGCCCCCACTCTCTTCTGGCTTGTAGAGTTTCTGCCGAGAGATCAGCTGTTAGTCTGATGGGCTTCCCTTTGTGGGTAACCCGACCTTTCTCTCTGGCTGCCCTTAACATTTTTTCCTTCATTTCAACTTTG
>NW_026662923.1:0-2244 GCF_009828535.3 Hylobates moloch | reverse complement strand
AGATGTTGTCCTCCATCTCCTGTGGGGGGTGGCCAGAGGGGTCCTCAGACAACCCAACAAGGGAGGTACCGTGGGCCCACCTCTACCTCCACCCTCACTGTGTAACCCTGAGCCAGCCCCTCCCCAGAGAGGAATGAGCTGCTGTTCTTTATTTTTACTTTTAAGAATCAAGATCTTGCTATTCTGCCCAGGCACACTCCCACTATTGGTCGATGTGGGAGTTCTGACCTGCTCCCTTTCTGACCTGGGCCAGTTCAGCCATCCTTAGGCAACTTGGTGGCCCCCTGCTCACAGGAGGTCACCACACTGATGCCGAACTTAGTGCAGGCACCCGGTCGGCATAGTGACCAGCTGTTCTAAAGGTCTCTTCCAACTCCTCAATCCTATGCTGCTAACAGCCCCCCCTTCCTCCTGGGGCTCTCTCCTCTTCCTCTGAGCGGTCTCCCATACCTTCCCCAGGGAGAGCCATGAGGCCCAACTGGGCTGTTAGCTGCTGGTTCTGCTTGCTGGCAGCTTCCAGGCGCTCCTAAGGGGCCAGGAAAGAGTGAGAAGGGATGGAGTTTGCCAGGTCGTCCCCCTCACGGCCCCATCCTCGCAGCTCCCTCCCCTGGGTCTCCTGCAACTTTTGGCGGGCCATCTCGGCCACTGCTTTGCCCCAAGCTTCCTGCTGCTGCAGCTGGTTCATTAGCTGGGTCTGCTGCAGTCACTGCCTGTGCAGCACCTCCTTCTCAGAGGTCAGCTGCTGATAGGTGGCCACCTGCTGCTGATAGGTGGCCATGTACTGCTGCAGGTGACCCAGGTAATGGTCTGGCTGCTGCTGCAGACTCTGAGCCTCTTGGCTCTTCAGCCCCACCTGCAGGAAGACCCTGGGTTTGCGGGCACGTGGTGGCTGGTTTCCAGATTCTGGGCCCATTAATAGGGTAGCGAGGGCACTGTGGGGGCTCTGTCGGTGTCGGCTGCCCAGGCCCCTGTCCCCTTACTCCAGGCCTAAGTGACCGCCTCGCTTTCCTAGAACCCCATGCCTCCTTCCCCAGCCTCAAATCTCACACCCTCTTCTCATTTAATCCTCAGCACCTCTGTAAGGAAAATGCTAACTTCCTTGTGAAGTTAAAGAAAGAGAGACTGGCCGGGCGCGGTGGCTCACGCTTGTAATCCCAGCACTTTGGGAGGCCGAGGCAGATCGAGACCACGGTGAACCCCGTCTATAAAAAACAAAAAAAAAAAACTAGTGGGTGTGGTGTGGGCCTGTATCCCCTTACTCAGAGAGACTCCGTCTCAAAAAAAAAAAAAGAAACAGAGACTTAGAGATGCAAAGTACTTGAACGGTGACCAGTGGAACGGAGGCTGGAATCCAGTTTTAATCTAAGGAGTCTTTTTGTTTTGTTTTGAGACAAGAGTGTCACTCTGTGGCCCAGGCTGGAGTGCAGTGGTGCAATCTCAGCTCACTGTAACCTCCACCTCCTGGGTTGAAGCAATTCTGGTGCCTCAGCCTCCTGAGTAGGTGGAATTACAGGCACGTGCACCATGTCCCACTAATTTTTTTTTTTTTTTTTTTTTTGTAATTTTAGTAGAGATGAGGTTTTACCACATTGGCCAGGCTGATCTCAAACTCCCGACCTCAAGTGATTCTCCTGCCTCAGCCTCCCAAAGTGCTGGGATTATAGGCGTGAGCCACAGCACCTGGCATAAGGAGCCTGTTATACCACTGTCTCTTCCCCTTTGATTGGGGGGCTCCATGCCTCTAGCTGGGATGATGATGTCCAGACCTGGGGGGAGCCCAGGGCTACCCACCTCTAAAAGTGAGAGGGCAGGAAGCAAGAAACAGCCACAGGACTGCCCTGGGGGGTGCTGTGGTCACCAGCCCCCAGGCTGGAGCTGCCTCTTGCCTGGCACTTCCCCTCCCCAGAGGCTAGTGCCCACCTCCCAGCCCTTCTTGGATGGGGTGGAGGTTTCCATCTCCTTCCCCTCATCCAGCTTCTCCTGTAGCTCCTTTACTTGCTGCTGCAACTGCAGTGCACTCTTGTTCTCATTGTTCAGAACAGAGGGAAGCAATCAGCAGCCACCCACTGCAGCTGGGGACCCCAGAACTTGGTGTCTGCCTCCCATGGCACCAGGAAGGGTGGAGGCAGGTTAGAAAAATCATCCCCTCTCTCCCACAGCCACCTGGTTCACAGGTGCCTTTAGAAGTAACATTTCACGTGAGGGCTACACTGCCCCATTTTAGAGGTGGGGAAACAAAGGCCC
>NW_026662922.1:0-2244 GCF_009828535.3 Hylobates moloch | reverse complement strand
AAGTCAGAGACCAATTAATTGCTAACCTGAGTGGTACAGACTTTAAATGCATGAGCTGTCCTGAGAAGTTTAAATATCTAAAGGTTGGAATAATATTACTTTTAATAGCTATCACTTGAGCACTTACTATAAGCCAAGTGCTTTACAGGCATTATTTAGTCTTCACAACAATCCTTTGAGTAGAGTACTTATTATTCCCGATTTACTCAAGGGGAAACAGTCCAAGTGGTTAAGGAACTTACCCAAGGTCACTCAGCTAGTTAAGTGGCTAAGACAGCCGCTTATTTAGGGAATTCTAGAGCTCACACTGTTAAGACTTCATACAGCAGTGCGGGGGGTGCGAGGGAGGAAGCCACATAGGCTGGCACTATTACAAGCGCGGGATCCGGCAACGCGTTCCTCGTGTTTCGTTCCAAGTAATGAAGTTACAAAGATTTGAATCTTTAGCATGAGCCACGGTAAACTGGCTACTAGAAATGGAGAGGGGTGGGCAAGGACGACAAAAATGGCTAACAAGAGTTAATTTCATCCAGGGTTGAGCTTTAGCATCTAAAAGCGATCCAGAGAAGGAAATGAGATGTTATTAATATTTGTTCTTAAATCTGAAGTTTGCTTTGCTGTTTAAACGACTCCTTCCAGGGGGAGGGGAGGAGGGAGAGCTCTAATGTGGGGGCGAGAAGACTAGGGGTATGGCAAATTACTGTTTTCGGTGTTACGGGGGAAAGTTTCACGACTAAAGGAAACGCGTTATCCTAGGTACTGGAGAAGCTTGGAGAGTTGCCAAAATTAGTTGCAGTCCCAGGATAAAATGGGGTTTAGGGAACATTTAATGACGACAGTTGAATCCAACCCGAAATAGCTCTAAGGTGAAAAGACGGAGCAAAGAAATGTCGGTAGTTCTTCAGGGAAAGCGGCAATCCCTGCCACACTTCCCCACGGCGCTACGCGAGGCCGGGACAGTCGAGAGACCGCTCCCCGGGAGGACGAGAGGTGCCAAACCGGGTTCTTCGCGGCGCCCCGGGCTTCGCGGCAGCGGGCGAAGAGGAGGGGAGGGGAATCCGGGACGGTTCGCCCTCCTCGGACTTCAGGCAGAGGAGGCGCCAAGCTCCAAACTGCGGAGTCCAACGGGTACAGAGTGAAGAAATGGGACAGAGAGAGATGGAAAGTCCGAATTGCCCCGGCGCAGCCCCATAAAGATAAAGGAGCCAAGTGAGATCGAGCGAAGAGGGGGACACAAAAAGAGACCAAGAGGGAGCGCGGAGACCTGCAGGGGAGGAATAGGAGTTCTACTAAGAGGCTAAAGGAAGCCGAGCTACCGCAGGCAGTAGCGATTTCTGTGAGGCCAGGGAAGGAAGGAGGTCCGCGGCGGTTAACGGCACCTCTCCCCGAGTTCGAAACTCCTAGCCGACCATCCACGCCCGCCGCCCGGGTGGGGGAGGGGGTACATCTTCCCCCCCAACCTCCCACCACAGGTGAGAGTGCAGCTGACGCCCTGGCCCGGCCCGGCAGTGCGCCTGCCTCCGGCCCGAACACTCACAATTCGCCTCTCCCTGATTTCTCCCAGTTCTTTATCCACTCTGCGGGAACCACCACAGCCGCGGTCGCCATCTTCCTCTCACTAGTAGCAGAGGCCCGGATGTGTAGCACGCGAGCGAAGGGTCAAAGGGGAGCACCGCCCACGAGGAATGCCGGGAGCTGAGAGTTCGTTTTTCGATTTCCCGCCCCACTTTCCTCTCCAGCCAGCGGCAACCCGAGGCCCGGCAGCCAACGACGTGGAGACTCGCGGGCCCCATTGCGAAGTTACTACGCGGGTTGCGCCCTCCGAAGTCTTCGGCCTTACTTTCCATTAGAGCAGAGAAATGCCATCCACAGGCCAACAAGTGGACCTTATCCTCTTCCGTAATATCTACCCCTAACCACTAATACAAACACGCATTTTTCAAGCACCTAATATGTGCTAGACACTGGGAATACAGAAATAATACAGTCTTTGGGAAAGACATAAATATAAGCAAATAAATTACATTACGCCCTGCTGACTGCTGAGATAAAAGAAAATAATCGGGAAGGGGGCAGCCATTGACTGTGTGCCAAGCATTACGCTAATACGAGGGATACGACCTAACCGTGGGAAACGTGGATGCAAGAGTTCTGACACGCTCTGCGTTGGCCTGCTATCATTGTTACCTTAGGCTAAACTAGGGACTGCAAGTACCATGAAAAACAAAATGGGCCGGGCACGGT
>NW_026662921.1:0-2244 GCF_009828535.3 Hylobates moloch | reverse complement strand
AAAATGCTTCTCTGTTGTTTTTATTGGAAAATATTCCTTTTTCCACTATAGGCCCCAGAGCGCTCCGAATGTCCACTTGCAGTTTCTACAAAAAAAGTGTTTCAGAACTGCACAATGAAATGTAAGTTTCAACTCTGTTAGTAGAATGCACAGAAGAGAAAGAAGTTTCACAGAATGCTTCTGTGTAGTTTTTATTTGAAGATATTCCTTTTCCACTCTAGGCCCTTTAGCGCTCCAAATGTCCAATTGATGTTTTTACAGAAAAAGTGTTTCAGAACTGCTCAATCAAAAGTAAGGTTCATCTCTGTTAGTTGAATGCACAGAACAGAAAGAAGCTTCCCCGAATGCTTCTGTGTGGTTTTTATTTGAAGATATTGCTTTTTCCACTATAGGCCCCTTGCGCTCTGACTATCCACTTGCAGTTTCTACAGAAAGAGTGTTTCAGAACTGCTCAATGAAAAGTAATGTCCAACTCTGTTAGTTGAATGCACCGAACACAAAGAAGTTTCACAGAATGCTTCTATGTGGTTTTTATTGGAAGCTATTTCTTGTTCCACTACAGGCCCCATAGCGCTCCGAATGTACCCTTGCAGTTTCTACAGAAAGACTGTTTCAGAACTGCTCAATCAAAAGGTTCAACTCTGTTAGTTGAATGCACAGAATGGAAAGAAGTTTCACAGAAAGCTTCTGTGTAGTTGTTATTTGAAGATATTACTTTTTCCACTATGGCCCCGGTAGCCTTCCGAATGTATACTTGCAATTTCTACAGAAAGAGTGTTTCAGAACTGCTCAATCAAATGTGAGGTTCAACTCTCTTAGTTGAATGCACAGAACAGAAAGAAGTTTCATAGACTGCTTCTAGGTAATTTCTATTTGAAGATATTTCTTTTTCCACTATAGGACCTTCAGGGCTCTGAAAGTCCACTTGCAGTTTCTACACGAAGAGATTTTCAGAACTGCTCAATCAAAAGTAAGGTTCAACTCTGTTAGCTGAATGCACAGAACAGAAAGAAGTTTCACAGAATGCTTCTGTGTAGTTTTTATTTGAAGATAATTCTTTTTCCACTGTAGGCCCTTTAGTGCTCCGAATGTCCACTTGCAGTTTCTACAGTAAGAGGGTTTCATAACTGCTCAATCAAAAGTAAGGATCAACTCTGTTAGTTGAATGCACAGAACAGAAAGTATTTTCACAGAATGCTTCTGTTTAGTTTCTATTTGAAGATATTCCTTTTCCACTATACGCCCGTTACCGCTCCGAATGTCCAAATGCGCTTTCTACAGAAAGAGTGTTTCAGAGATGCTCAATCAAAAGTAAGGATCAACTCTGTTAGTTGAGTGCACAGAACAGAAAGAAGTTTCACAGAAAGCTTATGTGTAGTTTTGTTTGAAGATATTCCTTTTTCCACTGTAGGCCCCGTAGACCTCCGCTAACTATCCTCTTTAAGTTCTACAGAAAGAGTTTTTCAAAACTGCTCAATCAAAGTAAGGTTCAATTCTGATAGTTGAATACACAGAACAGAAAGGAGTATCACAGAATGCTTCTCTGTAGTTTTTATTTGAAGATATTCCTTTTTCCACTATAGTCTCCATTGCGCTCCGAATGTCCACTTGCAGTTTCTACAGAGTGTTTCATAACTGCTCAATCAAAAGTAAGGTTCAACTCTGTTAGTTGAATGCAGAGAACGGAAGTAACTTTCACAGAATGCTTCTGTGTAGATTTGTTTGAAGATATTCCTTTTTCCACTATAGGCCCCTTAGCGCTGTGCATGTCCAGTTGCAGTTTCTACAGAATGAGTGTTGTTAACTGCTCAATCAAAAGTAAGTTTTAACTCTGATAGCTGAATGCACAGATCAGAAAGAAGTTTCACAGAATGCTTCTATGTAGTTTTTATTTGAAGATATTCCTTTTTCCACTATATGCCTCTTAGCAATCAGATTGTCCACTGGCAGTTTCTACAGGAAAAGTGTTTCAGAGCTGCTCAATCAAAAGTAAGGTTCAACTCTGTTAGTTGAACGCACCGAATAGAAAGATGTCTCACAAAATGCTTCTCTGTTGTCTTTATTGGAAAATATTCCTTTTTCCACTATAGGCCCCAGAGCGCTCCGAATGTCCACTTGCAGTTTCTACAAAAAAAGTGTTTCAGAACTGCACAATGAAATGTAAGTTTCAACTCTGTTAGTTGAATGCAAAGAAGACAAAGAAGTTTCACAGAATGCTTCTGTGTAGTTTTTATTTGAAGATAT
>NW_026662920.1:0-2244 GCF_009828535.3 Hylobates moloch | reverse complement strand
TCTGTGAAACTGCTTTGTGATGTGTGGATCCAGCTCAAAGAGTTAAACCTTTCTTTTGATTCATCAGGTCAGAAACACTCTTCCTTTGGAATCTAACAATGCACATTTCTGAACACACTGAAGCCTACACTGAAAACTGGATATCCAGCAATGAAAACTACAAAAAGCTATTTGTGAAACTGCTTTGTTATCTGTGGATTCAGTTCACAGAGTTAGATCTTTCTTTTTATTCACCAGTTTGGAAACACTCTTTCTGTGGAAACAAAGAATGGGCATTTCTGAACCCACTGAGCTGTAGAGTGAAAACCAAATAATCCAAGATAAAAACTAGAAAGAAGCTACTTGTGAAACTGCTTTTGGATGTGTGGATTCAGCTCACAGAGTTAAACCTTTCTTTTAAATCAGCTTGTAGGAAACACTGTTTTGTATAATCATCAAAGGGACATTATTGAACCTACTGAGGCCTACAGTGAAAACTGTATATCCAGTGAGAAAAACTAGAAAGAAGCTATCTGTGAAACTGCTTTGAGATCTGCATATTCATCTCAGAGAGTTAAAACTTTCTTTTGATTGAGAGGTTTGGAACCACTGTTTTTGTAAAATCGAAATATGGACATTTTTAACCCACTCACGTATATACTGAAAACTGTATATCTCACAAAAAGCTATCTGTGAGACTGCTTTGTGATGCATGCATTCAACTCACAGAGTTGAACCTTTCTCTTTTTTTTTTTGTTGAGATGGAGTCTCGCTCTATCACCCAGGCTAGAGTGCAGTGGCGCAATCTTGGCTCACTGCAAGCTCCGCCTCCCGGGTTCACGCCACTCTCCTGCCTCAGCCTCTCCAAGTAGCTGGGACTACAGGTGCCCACCACCACGCCCGGCTTAATTTTTTGTATTTTTAGTAGAGACAAGGTTTCACCATGGTCTCGATCTCCTGACCTCATGATCCGCCCGCCTTGGCCTCCCAAAGTGCTGGGATTACAAGTGTGAGCTACCGCGCCCAGCCTGAACTTTTCTTTTGATTCAGCTGGTTGGAATGACTCTTTTTGTAGAATCTAAAATGGAAATTTCTGAATGCACTGATGCCGATAGCGAAAATTGCATATCCAGTGATTATAACTACAAACAAGCTATCTGTGAAAAAGCTTTTCATCTGTGGATTCCGCTCACAGAGTTAAACTTTTCTTTTGATTCAAAAGATTAAGAACACTTTTTAGTGGAATCTAAGAATGGACATTTCTGAACCCACTGAGTTGTTTGGTGAAAACCAAATATCCCTTGATAAAAGAAAAAAAAAGACAGAAGCTGTCTGTGAAACAACTTTGTGATGTATCGATTCAGCTCCCAGAGTTAAACCTTTCTTTTGATCCAGCTGGTTTTTGTATAATCCACACTCTTTTTGTATAATCAGTGAAGGAACATTTCTGAAAACACTGAGGTTTATAGTGAAAAACAGAGTATCCTGTGATAAAAACGAGAAACCAGGTGACGGTGGAACTGATTTCTGATGTGTGGATTCAGCTCACAGAGTTAATTAAACCTTTCTTTTGATTCAGCAGTTTGGAAACACTCTGTAGAATCTGAGAAGGGAAATTTTGGGGTGCACTGAGGCCTGTAATGAAATACTGAATAACCCGTGATAAAAAGTAGAAAGAAGCTATCTGTGAAACTGCTTTGTGATGTGTGGATTCAGCTCATAGAGTTAAATCTTTTCTTTTTTTTTTTTCGAATCCACAGATTTCAAACACTCTTTTTGCAGAATCTGTGAATAAACATTTCTGAACTCACAGAAGCCTATAGGGAAAACAAAATATCCTGTGATAAAACCTAGAATGAAGCTAGCTGTGAAAATGCCTTGTGATGTGTGGATGTAGCTCACAGAGTTTAACCTTTCTGTTTATTCAGTAGATTGGAAGCACTCTTTTTGTAGAATCTATGTGTGGACGTTTCTGAGCCCTCTGAGGTCGATAGCGAAGACAGAATATCCCGTGATAAACACCAGAATCTATGTTTGAATCTGCTTTGAGATGTATGGATTCACCACACAGAGTTAAAACTTTCTTTTGATTCAGCAGGTTGAAAACATGCTTTTTGTAGAATCTGGAAGGGATATTTCTGAACCCACTGAGTCCTATAGCGAAAATTGCATACACTGCAGCAAAAACTACAAAGAATTTAACAGTAAAACTGCTCTGTAATATGTGGATTCAGCTTACACAGTTAAACCTTTCTTTTTATTCCA
>NW_026662919.1:0-2244 GCF_009828535.3 Hylobates moloch | reverse complement strand
AATATAAAACACAAAAATAAAAGCTTTGTGAAATAAATTTAACCAAGCCAAACAAAACACCTAAATAAAAGCTTTGTCTGGGAAACTTGCTTATCTTCATGTTAATTTCTATTACCGGAGAGCCAAGAAACTCTGGTCAGTAACAAATACCACTGACAGCTAGTTCCTGCAAAAGGTGTTGCGTTAAGCAGGAATTATTTTTAAATAATTAAAGCTTGTCATTGGGTCATAAGAAATTGTTTAATATAACAATCCCCTCAATTGAAAACAAGATAAACTAAGAAGTATATTTTTAAAATATTATTGATGGAAACAAATAGCACAAATACATAGGATTAAGAATTCTGTTGAAAACTAGAAAGAGATAAATTAGAAGTCAAATAAGAGAAACTTATTGGCCAGGCACGTGGCTCATGCCTGTAATCACAGTACTTTGGGAGGCCGAGGCGGGTGGATCAGCTGAGGTCAGGAGTTTGAGAACGGCATGGCCAACACGGCGAAACCCAGTCTCTACTAAAAATACAATAATCAGCTGGGCATGGTGGTGCAGACCTGTAATCCCAGCTACTCAAGAGGCTGAGGACGAATTGCTTGAACACAGGAGGCAGAGGCTGCAGTCAGCCGAGATCTCCACTGCAGCACTGCACTCCAGCATGGGAGACAGAGCAAAACCCCGTCTCAAAAAATAAAAAAATTAAAAAAGGAGAAACTTATTGAATCAAACTGGAAACCAAGAGAAAATGGGTGATTTCCTAGTAAAAATACACATTAACAAAATGGACTCTAAAATAAGGAAAATTTAAATACACCGATTAGCATAGAAAAGCTTGGAGTGACCCTTAGAGATCCCCATTAAAAAAGGACCCCAGGGGCAGGGCGTGGCAGCTCACACCTGTAATCCCAACACTTTGGGAGGACAAGGCTGGCAGATCACTTGAGGTAAGGAGTAAGCCTTGCCAACATGGTGAAACCCCACCTCTACTAAAAACACACAAAAAATTACCCAGGCATCATGGAACACACTTGTAGTCCCAGCTACTTCGGAGGCTGAGGCAGGAGAATTGCTTGAGTCCAGGAAGGGGAGGTTGCAGTGAGCGGAGATCACGCCACTACACCCTAGCCTGGGCAACAGAGTGAGACTGCATCTCAAAAAAAAAAGAAAAAGAAAAAAGAAAAATACCACAGGGCCGGGCACAGTAGTTCACACCTGTAATCCCCAGCACTTTGGGGAGGCTGAGGCAGGGGGATCACCCGAGGTCAGGAGTTCGAGACAAGCCTGACCAATGTGGGGAAACCCTATCTCTACTAAAAATACAAAATTAGCCGCATGCCTGTAATCCTAGCTACTTGGGAGGCTGAGGCAGAAGAATCGTTTGAACCCAGGAGTCAGAGGTTGCAGTGAGCCGAGATCTCACTATTGCACTCCAGCATGGGAAAAAAGAGTGAAAATCTGTCTCAAAAAAAAAAAAAAAAGTGGGGGAGACCTTAGGCTGGGTGCAGTGGCTCATGTAATCCCAGCACTTTGGGAGGCTGACGTGTAAGGATCACTTGAGCCCAGGAGTTCAAGACAAACCTGATCGATGCAAAGATCCTGCTTAAATTAGCAGTGCATGGTGGCTGGTGCCTATAGTCCAAGCTACTTGGGAGGCTGAGGCAGGAGGATTGCTGGAGCCCAGGAGGTTAAGGCTGCAGTGAGCCATGATCACACCACTGCACTCCAGCCTGGGTGACAGAGCAAGACCTTCTCTCTTAAAAAAAAAAAAAAATCAATAAATAAAGATGTAAAGGCTGGGCGCAGTGGCTCACACCTATAATCCCAATAATTTGGGAGGCAGAGGCGGGTGGATCACTTGAGGTCAGGAGTTCGAGACAAGCCTGACCAACATGGTGAAACCCCATCTCTACTAAAAATACAAAATTAGCAGGCATTCTGGTGCACACCTGTATTCTCAGCTACTCAGGAGGCTGAGGCAGGAGAATCGCTTGAACCCGGGAGGTGGAGGTTGCAGTGAGCCGAGATCGCGCCATTGCACTCCAACCTGGGAAACAAGAGCGAAAGTCCGTCTCAAAAAAAAAAAAAAAAAAAAAAAAAACGAAAAATGAGCACTGATCCGGGGGCGCCTGCTTCCTCGACCTCAGGCTGTGGCGCCTGCCAGTCCCCAACATCCCGACCGCCCGAGGGCGTCTCCGCGTTCCTCCTCCTCTCCCGGTACCAGGGTCTCCCCCCAGAAACAAACTCGCATT
>NW_026662918.1:0-2244 GCF_009828535.3 Hylobates moloch | reverse complement strand
GTTGTTGAATTTTGTCAAAGGCCTTTTCTGCATCTATTGAGATAATCCTGTGGTTTTTGTCTTTGGTTCTGTTTATATGCTGGATTACATTTATTGATTTGCGTATGTTGAACCAGCTTTGCATCCCAGGGATGAAGCCCACTTGATCATGGTGGATAAGCTTTTTGACGTGCTGCTGGATTTGGTTTGCCAGTATTTTAGTGAGGATTTTTGCATCAATGTTCATCAAGGATATTGGTCTAAAATTCTCTTTTTTGGTTTTGTCTCTGCCAGGCTTTGGTATCAGGATGATGCTGGCCTCATAAAATGAGTTAGGGAGGATTCCCTCTTTTTCTATTGATTGGAATAGTTTCAGAAGGAATGGTACCAGCTCCTCTTTGTACCTCTGGTAGAATTCGGCTGTGAATGCATCTGGTCCTGGACTTTTTTTGGTTGGTTAGCTATTGATTATTGCCACAGTTTCAGAGCCTGTTATTGGTCTATTCAGAGGTTTAACTTCTTCCTGGTTTAGTCTTGGGAGGGTGTATGTGTTGAGGAATTTATCCATTTCTTCTAGATTTTCTAGTTTATTTGCATAGAGGTGTTTGTAGTATTCTCTGATGGTAGTTTGTATTTCTGTGTGATCGGTGGTGATATCCCCTCTATCATTTTTTATTGCGTCTATTTCATTCTTCTTTCTTTTCTTCTTTATTAGTCTTGCTAGCAGTCTATCAATTTTGTTGATCCTTTCAAAAAACCAGCTCCTGGATTCATTAATTTTTTGAAAGGTTTTTTCTGTCTCTATTTCCTTCAGTTCTGCTCTGATTTTAGTTATTTCTTGCCTTCTGCTGGCTTTTGAATGTGTTTTCTCTTGCTTTTCTAGTTCTTTTAATTGTGATGTTAGGGTGTCAGTTTTGGATCTTTCCTGCTTTCTCTTGTGGGCATTCAGTGCTATAAATTTCCCTCCACACACTGCTTTGAATGTGTCCCAGAGATTCTGGTATGTTGTGTCTTTGTTCTAGTTGGTTTCGAAGAACATCTTTATTTCTGCCTTCATTTCGTTATGTACCCAGCTGTCACTCAGGAGCAGGTTGTTGAGTTTCCATGTAGTTGAGTGGTTTTGAGTGAGTTTCTTAATCCTGACTTCTAGTTTGATTGCACTGTGGTCTGAGAGACAGTTTGTTATAATTTCTACTCTTTTACATTTGCTCAGGAGTGGTTTACTTCCAAGTATGTGGTCAATTTTGGAATAGGTGTGGTGTGGTGCTGAAAACAATGTATATTCTGTTGATTTGGGGTGGAGAGTTCTGTAGATGTCTATTAGGTGTGCTTGGTGCAGAGCTGAGTTCAATTCCTGGATATCCTTGTTAACTTTCTGTCTCATTGATCTGTCTAATGTTGACAGTGGGGTGTTAAAGTCTCCCATTATTATTGTGTGGGAGTCTAAGTCTCTTTGTAGGTCACTAAGGACTTGATTTATGAATCTGGGTACTCTTGTATTGGGTGCATATATATTTAGGATAGTTAGCTCTTCTTGTTTAATTGATCCCTTTACCATTATGTAATGGCCTTCTTTGTCTCTTTTGATCTTAGTTGGTTTAAAGTCTGTTTTATCAGAGACTAGGATTGCAACCCCTGCCTTTTTTTGTTTTCCATTTGCTTGGTAGATCTTCCTCCATCCCTTTATTTTGAGTCTATGTGTGTCTCTGCACGTGAGATGGGTTTCCTGAATACAGCACACTGATGGGTCTTGACCCTTTATCCAGTTTGCCAGTCTGTGTCTTTTAATTGGAGCATTTAGCCCATTTACATTTAAAGTTAATATTGTTGTGTGTGAATTTGGTCCTGTCATTATGATGTTAGCTGGTTATTTTGCTTGTTAGTTGATGCAGTTTCTTCCTAGCCTTGACGGTCTTTACATTTTGGCATGTTTTTGCAGTGGCTGGTACCGGTTGTTGCTTTCCATGTTTAGTGCTTCCTTCAGGAGCTCTTTTAGGGCAGGCCTGGTGGGGACAAAATCACTCAGCATTTGCTTGTCTGTAGAGGATTTTATTTCTCCTTCACTTATGAAGCTTAGTTTGGCTGGATATGAAATCCTGGGTTGAAAATTCTTTTCTTTAAGAATGTTGAATATTGGTCGCCACTCTCTTCTGGCTTGTAGAGTTTCTGCCAAGGGATCAGCTGTTAGTCTGATGGGCTTCCCTTTGTGGGTAACCCAACCTTTCTCTCTGGCTGCCCTTAACATTTTTTCCTTCATTTCAACTT
>NW_026662917.1:0-2244 GCF_009828535.3 Hylobates moloch | reverse complement strand
AAAAAAAAAGGAAAACTTTGGAGTTCATAAAATTTTATGTGGAAATACAAAAGACTCAGAGTAACTAAAACAGTATTGACCAGGAAAAACAAAATTGGAAGACTCATGCTTTCCAATTTCAAAACTTATTATACAGCTATAGTAAACAAGACATTGTGATACTGGCATAAGGGGAGACATGTAGATCAATGTAATATAGTTGAGACTCTAGAAATACATTCTTACATTTATGGTCAGTTAATTTTCAACAAGAAAGCCAAGCTAACTCAATGGGGGAGAGAACTATTTTCAACAAATGATGCTGAAACAATGGACAGCAACATACTCCCCACCTCCAAAAAGATGTTGTACTCTTTTCTTAAAACATACACAAAAAAATTAACTTAAAATGGATCAAAGACCAAAATGTAAGAGCTGAAACTATGAAACTCTCAGAGAACACATAGGAGTTAATCTTCATGATCTTGAATTAGGCAATTTTTTATAGATATGACAACAAAAGCATGTGACCCTGAAGAAAAAATAAGTAAATTGGATTACATCAAAATTAAAAACTTTTGTGCTACAAATGATATCATCAAGAAAGTGAAAAGACAACCCACAGAATGGAGGAAATATTTGCCAATTATATGTCTGGTAAGGGACTGCTATCTAGAATGCATGAAGAACTCTTACAACTAAGTAATAAAAGGCAAACAACCCAATTTTAAAAATGGTTAAAGGATTTGAATAGACTTTTCTCCAAAGAAAATAAAGAAATGGCCAATAAGCACATTAAAAGATTTTTCGTATCATTAGTCAATAGAGAAACGCAAATCAAAAGCATAATGAGATACCATTTCATACCCACTAGGGTGGCTATAATTAAAAAGACAGATAATACTATTGAGGAGAATGTGAAGAATTGAAACTCTCATATATTGCTGTTGGGAATGTAAAATGGTACAACCCTCCCACCCCATACTTTCTGTCCTCTAATAACCATCATTCCACTCTATACTTTTATGAGCTCAACTTTTTACCTCCTTCATATGAGTGAGAACATATGGCATTTATCTTTCTGTGCCTGACTTATTTCACTTAACATAATGTTCTCCATGTTCATCCATGTTGCTGCAAATGAAAATGTTTCATTCTTTTTTGGGCTGAATAGTATTCCATTGTAAAAATTTATCACATTCTCTGTATCCATCCATCTGTTGGTGGACATTTAGGTTGATTTCATATCTTGGCTATTTTGAGTAGTGCTGCAAGAAACATAGGGGTATAGTTTATGTATTTGTGCTTATTTAACATTGCATGCCTGTATCAACACATCCTCATAAGCAATTGGTATTTTCAATGTTTTGGGTTTTAATAGGTGTGTAATGTTGTTTTAATTTGCAATTACCCAGTGACATCTGATGTTGAACCTCTTTCATATGATTATTTGCTATTTATGTCTTCCTTGGTTAGGTATCTATTTAATGGGTCTTTTATTTTTTAAAACATAGTTTTCTTTAATTCTTTGAATATATTTATAATAGCTACTTTACAGTCTTTATTTACAAAATCCTACAAGTGGACCCCCTCAAGACACTTTCTATTGGTTGCTTTTGTAAGTTCTTGTTTCTATTTTTAAGGCTGACTTCCTTGGATCACCCCCTGAATCAGTATAATTTAGTGGTTATTCAGTGATGGGTTAGATTTCCTTAAATGCCTTATGCTATCAAATATTCCACCTTTTTCTCAAGGATATCTGTGTGAAGGTATACGTCAAACTTCAGGCAATTTTCACTCAGCTTTAGCTTTTATTCCCTGCTTTCAAAGATAGCCAGAGTTGAGTGACTGGGGCCTTCTTCTGTCCCATTTCTTTCCTAGGCATGTTCACAGCCCTGTACATGTATTCATTCTTCTAGATCCCCAAGAATATGTTGCAGCCCTTCAAAGTTCCGTATCATCATCTGGTTTTTCAGGTCTTCCTTTTAAATCTTTAGCCAGGCTCTTGTTTGCTCTAGCTGGAATCATAGCCTTGGACACTAGGTTGTTACCAACCAATTGCTATTGTTTTCTATAATACCCTGGGAACAGAGTTTTTTCACCAAGCTGAGCTGTGAATAAAATCAAATGATAACAACACCCTGGGAATAGAGATTTTCCAGGGAGTTGCAAGTTTGGTCAAATATTGTCTATGCCCTAAGGACAGGGCTTTTAATGAAACTCCAGAAGATCCACTGGCTGCCATACTGCTGGCTTTCATTTCTG
>NW_026662916.1:0-2245 GCF_009828535.3 Hylobates moloch | reverse complement strand
CTAAGAGAGTAGAAACTTAATTTTGATTGAGCAGTTCTGAAACCCTCTTCTGTAGAAACTGCAAGTGCACTATCTAAGCGCTAAGTGGAGAAAGGAATATCTTCAAATGAAATCTACACAGAAGCATTCTGCGAAACTGCTTTCTGTTCTGTGGATTCAACTAACAGAGTTGAAGCTTCCTTTTGATTTACCAGTTCTGAAACACATTTCCTGTAGAAACTGGAAGTGGATGTTCGGAGCGCTAACGGCCTTATAGTGGAAAAAGGAATATATTCACATAAAAACAATACAGAAGCATTCTGTGAAACTCCTTTCTGTTCTGTGCATTCAACTATCAGAGTTGTACCTTACTTTTGATTGAGCAGTTCTGAAACACTCTTTCTGTAGAAACTGCAAGTGGACTTTCAGAGCGCTAAGGGCCTCCAGTGAAAAAAGGAATGCCTTCAAGTAAAACCTACACAGAAGCATTCTGTGAAACATCTTTCTGTTCTGTGCATTCAACTAACAGAGTAGAAGCTTACTTTTGATGGAGGAGATCTGAAACACTCTTTCTGTAGGTACTGCAACTGGACATTTGGAGCGCTAAGGGTCCTATTGTGGCAAAAGGAATATGTTCAAATTAAAACTACACAGAAGCATTCTGTTAAATTCCTTTCTCTTCTGTGCATTCACCTAATAGAGTTGAAGCTTACCTTTGATTGAGCAGTTCTGAAACACACTTTCTGTAGAATCTGTGAGTGGACACTCAGAGCTCTAAGGGGCCTGTAGTGCAAAAAGGAATATCTTCGAATAAAAACTACACAGAAGCATTCTGTGAAACTTCTTTCGGTTCTGTGCATTCCACTAACAGAGTTGAAGTTTCCTTTGGATTGAGCAGTTCTGAAACACTCTTTCTGTAGAAACTGCAAGTGGACATTCGGAGCGCTAAGGGGCCTATCGTGGAAAAAGGAATATGTTCAAATAAAAATCACACAGAAGCATTCTGCGAATCTTCTTTCTGTTCTGTGCATTCTACTAACAGAGTTGAAACTTACTTTTGATTGAGCAGTTCTGCAACCCTCTTTCTGTAGAAACTGGAGGCGGACATTCAGAGCGCTAAGGGGCCTATAGTGGAGAAAGGAATATCTTCTAATGAAAACTACACAGAAGCATTCTGTGAAAGTCCTTTCTGTTCTGTGCATTCAACTAACAGTGGTGAAGCTTACTTTTGATTGATTAGTTCCGAAACACTCTTTCTGTAGAAACAGCAAGTCGACATTCGGAGTGCTAAGTGGCCTATAGTGCTAAAAGGAATATATTCAAATGAGAACTACACAGAAGCATTATGCGAATCTTCTTTCTGTTCTGTGCATTCAACTAACAGTGTTGAAGCTTACTTTTGATTGAGCAGTTCTGAAACACTCTTTCTGTAGAAACTGCAAGTCCACATTCTAAGCGCTAAGTGGTCTATAGTGGAAAAAGGACTATCTTCAAATAAGAACTACGCAGAAGCCTACTGCGAAATTTCTTTCTGTTCTGTGCCTTCAAGTTACATAGTTGAACCATACTTTTGTTTGAGCAGTTCTTAAAAACTCTATCTGTAAAAACTGCCACTGGACAGTCGGAGCTCTAAGGGGCCAATAGTGGAAAAGGAATATCTTCAAATAAAAACAACACAGAAGCATTCTGTGAATCTTCTTTCTGTTCTGTGCATTCAACTAACACAATTGAAGCGTACTTTTGATTGAGCAGTTCTGAAACACCCTTTCTTTAAAAACTGCAAGTGGACTTTTGGAGAGCTAAGGTGCCTATAGTGGAATTAGGAAGATCTTCAAATAAAAACTACACAGAAGCATTGTGTGAAACTTCTTTCAGCTCGGTGCATTCAACGAACAGAGGTGAACCTTACTGTTGATTGAGCAGTTCTGAAACACTCTTTCTGTAGAAACTGCAAGTGGACATTCTGCGCTCTCAGGGGCCTATAGTGGAAAAAGGAATATCTTCAAATATAAACGACACAGTATAATTCTGCGAATCTTCTTTCTGTTCTGTGCATTCAACAAACAGTGTTCAACCTTAGTTTTGATTAAGCAGTTCTGAAACACTCTTTCTGTAGAAACTGCAAGTGCACATTCGGAGTGCTAAGGCGCCTATAGTGGAAAAGAGAATATCTTCAAATAAAAAGTACACAGAAGCATTCGGTGAAACTTCCTTCTGTTCTGTGCATTCAACTAACAGAGTTGAAGCTTACTTTTGATTGAGCAGT
>NW_026662915.1:0-2245 GCF_009828535.3 Hylobates moloch | reverse complement strand
TCTCCCATTTTTGTTGTTGGTTGAGATACTTAAAAATGTATTGTGTTGATCTTTTCAAAAAAATGAATTTCTAAAACCATCTTCCCTATTGGTTTTCTACTTTCAATTTCATCGATTTCTACTCTAATTTGTATTACTTCTTTTTATTTATGCACTAAAACTTAAATCCCTCTTCTTTATCTAGTTTTCAAAAGTAAAATATTAGGTTTTTTATTTTAGATCTTTCTTATTTTTTGACATAAGCATTTAATGCTATAAATTTCTCTTTATGCATTGCTTTTAGTGCAGCCAACAGATTTTGATAATTTGTGTTTTCATTTAGTTCAAAATATATTTAAAAGTCTCTTGAGACATTTTCTTTGACTCATAGATTATTTAGAAGTGTGTTATTTAATTTCCAAATATTTGAAGAGTTCCCAGCTATTTTTGTATAGTATATTTATAGTTTAATTCCACTGTGGTCTGAGAACATGCTTTGTATGATCGCTTGTTTTTTAAGTATGTTAAGATATGTTTTTTGCCCAGAATGTGGTTTACATTGGTGAATGTTGCATGTAGCCTTGAGAAAATTGTGTGTTCTGCTGTTGCTAAATGGGATACTCTCTACATGTCAATTAGAACAAATTGATGGATTGTGCTATTCTGGTCATCTATGTCTTTACTGATTTTCTGCCTGCTTGATCTAGCAAATGCTAAAAGAGGTACTGATGTCCTCAAATGGGAATGGATTTGTCTATTTCTCCAATTAGTTGTGTCAGCATTTTCTGCATGTATTTTCACATTCTTTTGTGAGTTACATATGCATTTATGATTATTATGCTTTCTTCAAGAATTGATTATTTATCATTATGGAATACTTTTGTTTACTTCTGAAGCTTTTCCTTGTTCTGAAGTCCTTTTTGTCTAAATGTAATATTGCTACCCCAGCTTTTTGTTTGTTTGTTTGCGTGTTTGTCATTCAGGCTGGAGGGCAGTGGTGCAATCTCAGCTCACTGCAACCTCTGCCTCCCGGGTTCAAGCAATTCTCCCTGCCTCATCCTCCCAAGTAGCTGGGATTACAGGCACTTGCCACCACGCCTGGCTAATTTTTGTATTTTTAGTAGAGATGGGGTTATGCCACATTGGCCAGGCTAGTCTCAAACTCCTGACCTCCGGTGATCTGCCTGCCTCAGCCTCCCAAAGTGCTGGGATTACAGGCGGGAGCCAACACGCCCATCCTACCCCAGCTTTTTAAAATTAGTGTTACTATGATGTATCTTTCTCCATCCCTTTGCTTTTAAATTATTAGTAAATTTATATATGAAGTAGGTTTTTGCAGATAATATATGGTTTGGAAACATTGTTTTTAATCTACTCTGACAAAATTTTTCTTTCAATTAGTTTATTTAAACCATTTATACATTAAGTGATTATTAACATGGACTAATATTTATGATATCTCAAAGTCTTTTTAAAATTTATTGGCTTATTTCTTTCCCTACCTTCTGATTTTTCTTTATTTAATTGAGCATTTTACATGATTTCACTTTATCTTCTATCTTAGCATACAAATTATATTACTTTAAAAAAGGTATTGGTTGTCCTAGAATTTACAATTTACATTTTTATCTGTTTTGTCCACCTTCAAATAACACTATACTGATTAACATGTAGTGTAAGTACTTTATAAGAAATTATTCCCAGTTTCTCCCCCCTTTCCCCCGATATTGCTGTCACTCATTTCACCCATTCATAATCACCCAATACATTGTTACTATTATTGCTTTAAAGACTATCTTTTACATCAATTAAAAATTAGAAAAAAGATTGTAATTTACCTTCATGTATTCCTTCTTCAATGCTTTCTTTTCTTTATGTAAAATCCAAATTTCTGACTTTTATCATTTTCATTTTCTTTCTCTCTGAAGAACTTTTTTTGTAACCATTTTTTGGCAAGTCTGCTGGTCATATAGGTTTTTTTTTTTCTTTGTATACCCTTCACTTTTGATGGATAATTTTGCTGGATAAATTCTAGGTTGATGTATTTATTTATTTATTTATTTAATTTTTTTTTTCTTTTTTTTTTATTATACTTTAGGTTTTAGGGTACATGTGCACAATGTGCAGGTTTGTTACATATGTATCCATGTGCCATGTTGATTTCCTGCACCCATTAGCTCGTCATTTAGCATTAGGTATATCTCCTAATGCTGTCCCCGCCCCCCCCACCCCCCACCCCTCAACAGTACCCGGAATGTGATGTTCC
>NW_026662914.1:0-2245 GCF_009828535.3 Hylobates moloch | reverse complement strand
CCATTCCATTCCATTCCATTCCATTCCATTCCATTCCATTCCATTCCATTCCATTGCATTCCATTCCCTTCCATGACATTCCTCACCAATCCACTCAAGTCCACTCCACGCCACTCCACTCCCCTTTTCTCCATTCCACTCATGTCCACTACACTCCACTCCATTCCATTCCATTTCATTCCATTACACTCCATTCCATTCCTCTCTTTAGTTCGGTTCTCTCTCTATCACCCAGGATGGAGTGTAGTGGTACCATCTCAACTCACATTTAATTTCACCATTCCATTCCATTCCATTCGCCTCCATTCCATTCCATTCCCCTCCATTCCATTCCATTCCATTCCATTCCATTCCATTCCATTCCATTCCCCTCCATGCCATTCCATTCCATTCCATTCCATTCCATTCCATTCTATCCCACTTCATTACCCACCTCTCCTCTCCACTCCACTCCATTCTATTCAACTCTACTCCTTTCCGATCCACTCCATTACAATCCACCACATTCCATTCCTCTCCATTCCACTCCATACACTATTCTATTCTATTCCTTTCTTTCAACATGTTCTCATTCTGTCACCCTGGCTGGATTGCAGTGGCACAATGTCAGCTCACATTTTATTTCACCATTCCATTCCATTCCATTCCATTTCGTTCCATTCCATTCATTCCATTCCATTCCTTTCCATTCCATTCCATTCCATTCCATTCCATTCCATTCCATTCCATTCCAATCCATTCCTTTCCATTCCATTCCATTCCATTCCATTCCATTCCATTCCATTCCATTCCATTCCATTCCATTCCATTCCATTCCATTCCATTCCACACTATTCTCTTCTATTCCTTTCTTCAACAAGTTCTCAATCTGTCACCCTGGCTGGATGCAATGGCACAAATTCAGTTCCCATTTTATTTCACCGTTCCATTCCATTCCATTTCATTCCATTCCGTTCCATTGCACTCCATTCCATTCTGTAAATAATATTTAATTCTTTTCTTTTTTTTCTTCCTTCCTTCATCATTCTTCTTCTCCATTCCATTCCATTCCATTCCATTCCATTCCATTCCATTCCATTCCATTCCTTTGCACTCCAATCCATTCCATTCCTTTCCATTCCATTCCATTCCACACTATTCTATTCTATTCATTTCTTTCATCAAGTTCTCAATCTGTCACACTGGCTGGATTGCAGTGGCACAATGTCAGCTCACATTTTATTTCACCGATCCATTCCATTCCATTGCACTCCATTCCTTTCCATTCCATTCCATTCCATTTCATTCCATTCCATTCCATTCCATTCCATTCCATTCCAATCCATTCCATTCCACACTATTCTCTTCTATTCCTTTCTTCAACAAGTTCTCAATCTGTCACCCTGGCTGGATGCAATGGCACAAATTCAGTTCACATTTTATTTCACCGTTCCATTCCATTCCATTTCATTCCATTCCGTTCCATTTCACTCCATTCCGTTCCATTCCATTCTATTCCATTCCATTCCATTCCATTCCATTCCATTCCATTCCATTCCATTCCAATCCATTCCGTACCATTCCACACTATTATGTTATATTCCTTTATTTCAACAAGTTCTCAATCTGTCACCCTGGCTGGATTGCAGTGGAACTATGTCAGCTCACATTTTATTTCACCATTCCATTCCATTCCATTCCATTCCATTCAATTCTTTCCATTCCATTCCATTCCATTCCATTTCATTCCATTCCATTCCATTCCGTTTCATTCCATTCCGTTCCATTCGGTTCCGTTGCACTCCATTCCATTCCATTCCATTCCATTCCATTCCATTCCCACTATTCTATTCTATTCCTTTCTTTCATCTGGCTGGATTGCAGTAGCACAATGTCAGCTCACATTTTATTTCACCATTCCATTCCATTCCATTGCATTCCATTGTATTCCATTCCATTCCATTGCATTCCATTCCATTCCATTCCATTCCATTCCTTTCCATTCCATTCCATTCCACACTATTCTATTCTATTCATTTCTTTCAACAAGTTCTCAATCTGTCACCCTGGCTGGATTGCAGTGGCACAATGTCAGCTCACATTTTATTTCACCGATCCATTCCATTCCATTCCATTCCATTGCACTCCATTCCATTACACTCCATTCCATTCCATTCCATTCCATTCCATTCCAATCCATTCCATTCCATTCCATTCCATTCCAATCCATTCCATTCCATTCCATTCCATTCCATTCCATTCCATA
>NW_026662913.1:0-2245 GCF_009828535.3 Hylobates moloch | reverse complement strand
TTGTCTTCAACTTGACCATAGCAACTCCTAGAGCCCTGGTCCCACTCTCGATAAAGCGTGATGACTGTGACTTGAATGAAACCCTAGGACACATCACACTTTCCCTTCCTTGTCTATGAAACAGGGACTACAGTGTTCTAGGGCTGAAGACACACTCATGTCCAAGTGGGAATTTTAAAGTAATCAGAGCTCCATGGCTAAACTCTTTTGGGTAAACCCAACACAAAAACAACTTCTTTACAGCTCTGGCAGTAACATTTCATACCTTTTGCAGTCATTTTAAGCATGTCCCCCAATTTTTTGTCCTTCTTTCTTCAAAGTACAATTGGAAGAAATAAAGCAGCTTCTGTCAATGTGACTTAAACCCATCTATTAAGAATACCATATAATCTCTTCCATGGCAAACTGTATTTTGAATTTAAGAAGTCTCCACATATTTGAGTCTAAATTATCCCAATTATTAGCTACCTTAAGGCACGGGAGAAAAGAAAGAATTGGGCCCTTAACTGGCTCCTTCACTGAGGTACCAGACCAGCTGGATGGGTAAGGATAGAGAATGGGATGGGGACTCCAAAACTGGAGTATTTGAAATTTTACTGAGAAAAGGGAGGGACTAGACCAGAAAAGCCTCAACAAAGAAGGCTCAACAACAAAGACAAGAGGCAGAACCAGCCTTTGTCCCCCATGCCTAGCCCTGGGAAAGCTGGCCATGGGCAGGAGGGAGCTGGAAGCTGAGGATGTCTCTGAGGGTGAGGGACTGCAAAGGGGTGGGGGCGGTGGTGGCCAGAGAGATGCCAGAGAGCAAATGGCACCCATGGCTTCTTTACCTTTGGGCGTCTCCGGCGTCTTCCGCGTCTTCGGGAGGCCTAGGTACTGCATGAGTTGGGCCTTCCTGGCTCTCAAATCCCATTTGGCCCGCTTTGCCTTGGTGGATGCTGGTGCTGCGGCTGGTGCTGCGGTTGCTGCAGGGATAGCAATCTCAGCCTCTTGGGAGGTTCCCACATCTGGGACAAGATGGACAGGTGGGCCTTCACTGAGATCTTTGACCAAATCTAGGAGAACATAGTGACAGTCAGTGCATTAGTGCTGCTGAGGAATCTCACAAGGAGCCTTGCAGGGTGTGGACCGGGGCTGGAGTGTGGAGGTGGGCGGTTGACAGGCATGGACTGAGCTGCTGCTGGACCATTCTCCTTGGTGTTGAAGGAAGGCAAAGGAGAAGGGCAGAAAGAAATGAAAGAGCCTTGGCTTTCCAGCCAGGGCAACCTCATCAGTGTCACCTGAAGAACAGTTTCATACAGAACCGCACTCTATGGTTCGGCGATAGCGTCATCACACCTCCTCTCCATTTCAAGGTCCAGGCAAATCCCCAATTTTATGAAATGTTACAAGATCATTTGACTTTTGTGGATCTACATATCCTGCCACTACATTGATCACCTACCCTGTTGTGTTTTTCAGATTGTAGTCAAGCAGACCTATTTATCATTTTAATTATTAAGTGTGCATTTTAATGAGATTACATTCAATGATTTACATTCAGGATGCTGTGTCAATAATGAGAAATATCTGAATTCATAATCTAAGCTTCAACTTGGGCAATGAGAGAAAAACAGCAGTATAATATAGAACAGAGGAAAAATAAAGAATGATTGCACAATACAGTGGAATAGAAAATAGGAAATCCTCAGAGAAAAGCAACAAAACCAAAAGCCAGTTCTTTGAAAAGATCAGTAACGTTGGTAAACCCCTACCTTGGCTACCCACAAAGGAAACAAAGAAGTCACAGTATACTAATAATATCCGTTTAAGAGGAGTCAAATCAAAAAATAGGAAATAATAAAGGAATATCCCGAACATATCTGTGCTCACAATTGGATACAGTAGATGAAATGAGCTAATTGTTAAAATCTATTTTAGAAGACCAAAACTCAGGAGAAATAGATCATCTGGACAGGCCTATATTTATTTTAGAAATTGAATCAATGATTAATATCTTTTCAAAAAGCTAAAACACTATATTCAGATGATTTCACTGGAAAATTCTACCAAAATTCTTACAAACAAAAATGTAGTCTTACCATGCAATCAAGTAATCATAATCCTAAGTATTTCCTGAGTTACATTTTAAAAATTGTGTTCCCAAACAAGACACAGGAAGGTTTATAATAGCTGTATTCATAATTGACCAAACTGAAAGCAAATGTCTAAACCTTTGTGATGTCCTTTACTATCATGGACAACATGG
>NW_026662912.1:0-2245 GCF_009828535.3 Hylobates moloch | reverse complement strand
TATTATCATAGTATGTACACAAACACGCACACACACACACATTTCCCCTCTCTACAGAAATGGTAACATACTGAAGGTACTCTTCTGTACCTTCACAGTACAAGTACCCAATACCCCACCTAGGACTTGCCCAAGACCACAGCCAGGTAAGGGTGGGGCAGGCACTTGGCCTCCAAGCTCTGTGTCCAGTGCTCGCTCCCCAGTGCCCCCCAACTCACCCACAGCAGCTGACTCAGCCCCATGCTGCCTCTAACAACCATAAACAAAAGCAGCGAGAAATGGCCATGCTGCCTTCTGGGCAGGACACTCCATCCTGCAGAAGGGACTTTTAGGCTCACTCCTCCACCTGTGAAGCCGGGCACCCAGGGGACGGGGCAGGTGGTTGGACTCACCCCATCCAGCTTCTTATTCTGTGTGGCGGCGGCAGCAGAGAGAACCCGCTCTAATTCTTCTTTACGCTGCAATGAACATTGCAGCTGGCCTGCCAGATCCTTGGACTGATCTGTAATGAGAGTTGAGATGGGGCCCAAAGGACTCCCCCTGAAGACCTGTCAAAGTGCCAGGTTGAAGGATGTCAGGGTGCCAAGATTCCCACCTTCAAAGTATTTGAGAGAACGTTTTGTGTGGAATATGTCCGTATGCAGTTTCTTTTTCTCGGTGTTCAATATGTTGATTTGAACCTTTGGGAGAAAAACCAAGCAAGTGCTGAAACAGAAGGAAAGAAACATTCTCGGGAGGACAGGAGGAAACTTCACACCCTCCACTCACTTCTAGCCCCCTTTTGGCTTGGTCTCTCCTGTTGTTTTCTTTCTTTTCCTGTAGGAAGAGGAAGACAGAGCTCTTACCAGGGGGAGGCAGAGACGGCACAGCAAGAGACATGCCCCCAGAATGCCACCAATGCCCCAGGACAGGCCCACCCATGGGACCAGGTTATGAGAGGCCCTGTGGGGATGGGGTGGAATGTGAGGAGTGAGCCTTCTTCCCCAGGCTGCGAGTGGGTGAGATGAGACTGAGGCCTCTATGTCTGAGTGCCCCCCAAACCCAGCAGTCATGTTGCAAGGAAAGGAAATCACGTTACTTTTTCCAGTTGATGTTCCAGGTCTTTCTTCTGTTGTTTCTGTGGGGAGAGTCAAATGAAGGTGATGGAGCGTGGCCCCCTCAACTCTATTCCCCAGACCAGGAAGCGGTAGGCAGGGGCCAGGAATGGATTTTAAAGGCAAAGTTCTCAGACATAATGGGAACATGAACCGGTAAACTCTCCTCAAGCTCCCAAGGACAGAGGATTTGTGTCTTTGTTGGCTTTTGCCCACAGCCACAGAACTCAAAGTCTGAATCAGGACTCTCTTGAGAGGACAGTAACATAAACCCCTAGAGATGGAGTTTGAGAAAGGCCCCTCCTTCTGGCAGCTTGTGATTTAGAAAAGTGCGTTCATTCAGTAAATATTTACTGAGCACGTATGGGCCAGGTACGGTTCTTCACAGCAGATATAGGATGGAAAAGGACAGACAGGAGCCCTTGGCCCTGAGGTTTCCATTCTAGGGAGTCTTTAAATCTCGGACTCTCAGAGCTAACAGAGACCTTTGATACTCACTACCTCCTCTGGAAACACAAGCCCAAAAAGGAGAGGTGGCTTGTCCAGAATCAAAGATCAAATTGGGGACTGAGTCATAGCAGAAATACAGGGCCCCTGACAACCAGTCAGGCTAGCAATTCCCCGACAGGCAACAACCCCAGGGCGTGTGTAGCAAGGACTCCAGCAGGGGTGTCTGGAGAGGAGAGAGTCGGCAAAGAGGGCAGCAAAAGAAGAGCCACGCTGCATGCTCTGGGGTCCCTCCAGGTGAGGCCTGGGCACCCCAGCTCCCTATTTACCCTTGGCACCAGGGGCCCCCAGCTCTTTCTTCAGGGCCCTAAGGGGAAACCCAGCCCAGGATTGGCAGCATGGAATCAGGGGACCCCACTGAACTCTTACCAAAGATTTGATGGTGTTCTTCAGTTCATTGATTTTTATGGACCTTGAATCCCGGACTACTGCCGGTTCTTGGCACGGGCTCTGAGGTGCATGCAGAGAGGAGGAGGTGGAGCAGGAGTTTGGGGAGAGGTAGAGAGAACAATCATTAGGGCTGGGGTGTGTGGGCTGTCTCAGCTGGCAGAGGGGCACCTAGTCCCCGCTGTGTGAGGAGGTTGGAGGGCTGGCCTGCAGGGTCACTGCACCTTCACCCAGAGCCTCTTACCTCCAGATCCTTC
>NW_026662911.1:0-2246 GCF_009828535.3 Hylobates moloch | reverse complement strand
ATGCAAACAGTGAAATAAAATGTGAGCTGACATTGCCCCACTGCAATCCAGCGAGGGTGACAGATGGAGCATTTGTTCAAAGAAAGGAACAGAATAGAATAGTTTGGAATGGAATGGAATGAAATGGAATGGACGAATTGGAACAGAGCAGAACCGAATGGAACGAATCAGAATGGAATGGAACAGAACAGAACGGAATGGAATAGATTGCAATGTAACGGAATGGATCGGCACGCTACGGAACGGAACGGAATGGAGTGGAATGGAGTGCAATGGAACGGAATGGAACGGAATGGAATGGAATGGAATGAAATGGATTGGAATGGAATAGTGAAAGAAAATGTGAGTTGACACTGTACCACTGCAATCCAGGCAGGGTGACAGATTAAGAACTTGTTGAAAGAAAGGAATAGAATAGAATAGTGTGGAATGGAATGGAATTGTAGGGAATGGAGTTCAATGGAACTGAATGAACGGAATGGAATGGAATGGAATGGAATGGTGAAATAAAATGTGACCTGATATTGTACAACTGCAATCCAGCCAGGGTGACAGATTGAGAACTTCTTGAAAGAAAGGAATAGAATAGAATAGTGTGGAATGGAATGGAATGGAATGAATAGAATGGAATGTAATGGAATAGATTGGACTGGAATGGAGGTTAAAGGAAGCAATGGAATGCAGTGGAGACTAGAAGATTGGAGGGGAGAAGAGTGAATTGGAAAGGGATGGAACGGAATGGAATGAAGCGGAGTGAAGTGGAGTGGATTCTAGTGGAAAAATTGGAATGGAATGGATCGGAACTGAATGGAATGGAACGGAATGGAACGGAACGGAAGGTAATGGAATTGTATGGAATGGAAAAATGCAGTTGAGTGTAGTGTAGTGGAATGGAAAATAAAGGAAGGGAGTGGAATGGAGTGTTATGTAGTGGAATGGAATGGAATGGAATGGAATGGAATGGAATGGAATGGAATGGAATAAACAATAATAGAGGCAAATGGGAAGGAATGGAATACAGAGAATTGGAGAGGAGTGGAGTGGGGTAGAGTGCATTTGAATTGAATGGAATGGAATGGAAAAAAGTGCTGTGGAGTGCAGTGGAGTGGAATAGAGAAGAAAGGAAGGGAGTGGAGTGGAGTGGGGTAGAGTGCATTTGAATTGAATGGAATGGAATGGAAAAAAGTGCTGTGGAGTGCAGTGGAGTGGAATAGAGAAGAAAGGAAGGGAGTGGAATGGAGTGGAATGTAGTTGAATGCACTGGAATGGAATGGAATGGATTGTAATGGAATGGAGTGGACTGGAATGGAGGCAAGTGGGAAGGAATGGAACGCAGTGCAGTGGAGAGGAGTGGTGTGGGGATGACTGGATTAGTATATCATGGGAAAGAATGCAATGCAAAGGAATGGAATGGAATGCAGTGGATTGGAATGGAGAGGATTGGAGGAGAATGGCATTTAAAGGAAAGTAATGGAACGGAATGCAATACAATGGAACAGAATGAAAAGGAATGGAATGGAATGGAGAAGAGTGGAGTGTAGTGCATTGGAAATGAATGGAAAGAAGAGTTGTGGAGGGCATTTGAGTGGAATGGGAAGGAATGCAATGGAGTGGAATTGAGTGGAGTGGAATGTAGAGTAGTAGAGTGGACCCAGGCGGAATGGAATGGAATGGAATGGAAAGAAATGGAATGCAGTGATTTTGAGTGGAACTGAGAGAGGGGAAAGGAATAGAATGGAATGGAATGGAATGGAACGGAATGGAACGGAATGGAATGGAATGGAATGGATTGGAAAAAAGTGCAGCGGAGTCCATTATTGTGGAATGGAGTAGAAAGGAATTTAGTGGAGTGGACTGGGATGGAATGGAATGGAATGGAATGGAATGGAATGGAATGGAATGGAATGCAATGCAATGGATCGTAATTGAATGGAATGGAATGGAATGGAATGGAATATAATGGAATGCAATGAAATGGAATGGAATGAAATGGAAAAAAGTGCAGTAGAGTGCAGTGGAGTGAAATGGAGAAGAAAGGAAGTTAGTGGAGTGGAGTGGAATGGAATGCAATGGAACGGAAAGGAATGGAATGGAATGGAATAGAATGGAATGGAATGCAATGAAATGGAGAGGACTGGAATATAGGCGAATGAACGGAATGGAATGCAGTAGAGTGGAGAGTAGTGGAGAGGAGAAGAGTGGATTTGAATGCGATGGAATGGAATGGAATGGAGTGGAGTGGAATG
>NW_026662910.1:0-2246 GCF_009828535.3 Hylobates moloch | reverse complement strand
AGAATTGCTTGAACCCGAGAGGCGGAGGTTGCAGTGAGCCGAGATCATGCCACTGCACTCCAGGCTGGGGGTCAGAGCGAGACTCTGTCTCGGGAAAACAAAAAACAACAAAAAACCTCCTGGAAACAGAGCACCCCAGGCTCTGTTGGAAGGGAATGTGGGGCTCAGGTGCTGCTCTATCCCCTCCTCAGACCCCTGGATCCCAGCTTGATTCCTCCACTGTTCTACGTCAGTGAGGAGTTGCTGAAGCACTGGGCGCTTCCAGAACACAGGGGTGCCTCCCTCTCCCAGGCTCAGAGGCATGGTTCTGTCATCCGACAGTCCAACCAGCAGAGCTCGTAGGACGCAGGTCCCTTCAAACACCACCTCACCCTTTCCTCTCCAGGGCTGCTGGCCTAGCGGGCCTGCCAGGGTGGGGAAGGTGGACACACAGGCCTGTGGGAGGTACAAGGAGGCACAGCCTCTTGAGCAGGCAGGAAGTCTCCAGGTCCAGACAGCACATCCTGTTCCTGCATACAGCATCCAGGAAGCTTGCCTGGGCTTGCCTCACATTTCCCTCTTGGCTGGTTAGTTTCAGGGTCATGGCTAGGATATGCCTGATATGGAGAAGCTTCTCTTGCTGGGGAAAGGTGCTGACACCTCCACACAACTCACAGAGAATTTTTTTTTTTTTTTTTGATACAGAGTCTCATGCTGGAGTGCAGTGGTGTGATCTCAGCTCACTGCAAGCTCCGACTCCCTGGTTCAAGCAATTCCCCTGCCTCAGCCTCCCAAGTAGCTGGGACTACAGGCACGTGCCACCACACCCAGCTGATTTTTGTATTTTTTTTTTTTTTTTGAGACGGAGTCTCGCTTTTTCACCCAGGCCGGAGTGCCAGTGACTCGATCTCGGCTCACTGCAAGCTCTGCCTCCCAGGTTCACGCCATTCTCCTGCCTCAGCCTCTCCGAGTAGCTGGGACTACAGGCGCCCGCCACCACACCCAGCTAATTTTTTGTATGTTGAGTAGAGACGGGGTTTCACCGTGGTCTCAATCTCCTGACCTCGTGATCCGCCCACCTCGGCCTCCCAAAGTGCTGGGATTACAAGCATGAGCCTCCGCGCCCGGCTGATTTTTGTATTTTTAGTAGAGACCGGGTTTCACAACGTTGGCCAGGATGGTCTTGATCTCCTAACCTCATGATCCGCCCGCCTCGGCCTCCCAAAGTGCTAGGATCACAGGCGCGAGTCACCGTGCCCGGCCAACTAATGAAGAGTTTAAAGATAATTTGTATGTAGTTTTGGGTGTTAGGCATGCGCACACAAGTGCGTGCACACTCATCCACATCATCTCCACAAGCCCCATCCTGGCCCAGCCCTGTTCTGATGGGTCAGCAGGACCCCAAGGAGAGAAAGGTCGGTCTTTGGCACTAAGACAGTTCACAGTGGTTAGCTGACTCCTTCTTGCCTCCATTCTTTCAGGAACTGCATAGTTATATTACAGAACATGACAGTGATTCAAAAAACAGTATCTCAGCTGGGTGTGATGGCTCATGCCTGTAATCCCAGCACTTTGGAAGGCTGAGGTGGGATAATCGCTTGAGCCCAAGAGTTCAATACCAGCCTGGGCAGCATAGCCAGACCCTGTCTCTACAAAAATTAAAAAGATTAGCCAGGCGCGGTGGCATTCGCCTGTAGTCCCAGGTACTCCAGAGGCTGAGGTGGGAGGACTGCTTGAGTCCAAGAGGTCGAGGCTGAAGTGAGCGGTGAGTGTGCCACTGCACTCCAGCCTGAGCAACAGAGCAAGACCCTGTCTCAAGTAAAAAAAAAAAAAAAAAAAGGAATCCCTGCCCTTTCAGCCTCTCCAGTAAACAGGGATTACAGGCACGAGCTACCTCATTGGGCCTTAGTTTTTGAAGCTAGCAGAGGCCAAGATACAACAGCCTTCTAAAACAGGACCAGGGACTGGTGCTTATAAGCAGGTAATGCGGCAGAGTGCGATGGCTCACGCCTGTCATCCCAGCACTTCGGGAGACCGAGGTGGGCGGATCACCTGAGGTCAGGAGTTGGAGACCAGCCTGGCCAATATGGTGAAACCCCGTCTCTAATAAAAATACGCAAAAAATTAGCCGGTCGTGGTGGGGCGCGCCTGTAATCCCAGCTGCTGGGGAGGCTGAGGCAGGAGAATTGCTTGAACCTGGGAGGTGGAGGTTGCAGTGAGCTGAGATCGCGCCACTGCACTCCAGCCTGAGTGACAGAGCGAGACTT
>NW_026662909.1:0-2246 GCF_009828535.3 Hylobates moloch | reverse complement strand
CTGCCCGGCCGCCCCGTCTGGGATGTGAGGAGCGCCTCTGCCCAGCCACCCCGTCTGGGAAGAAGTGAGGAGTGCCTCTGCCCGGCCGCCCCGTCTGGGAAGTGAGGAGCACCTCTGCCTGGCCGCCCAGTCTGGGAAGTGAGGAGCGCCTCTGCCCGGCCGCCCCGTCTGGGAAGTGAGGAGCACCTCTACCCGGCCGCCACCCCGCCTGGGAAGTGAGGGGCGTCTCTGCCTGGCCGTCCCGTCTGGTATGTGGGGAGCGCCTCTTCCCGGCCGCCCCGTCTGGGAGGTCTACCACGGAGGCCAGACGCAATGTGGGGGCTGGACGTGGTGGCTCATGCCTGTAGTCCCAGCACTCTGGGAGGCCGAGGCAGGTTGATCACTTGAGACCAGGAGTTTGAGACCAGCCTGGCCAACATGGTGAAACATATGAAAAATACAACAGACAAACCAACCAACCAACCCAGCAACAACAAAACAGGTCTACCCTGGAGTCATACTCTAATTTTTTCTATTTTCCTCCCTTTCTGATGCTTTATCCCACAATCTTTTTCTTCCTCTTCCTTCTCCTTCTTCTTTGTCAAATAGAGGATTGGGTTATTATCACTGATCCATACAAAGTCCCTCTCTCATTTATTTTCTTTAATTCCCACACCCCATTTCTGTTCCCCGTCTTCCCATGTGCAACCTTCCTAATATGTTTGATATGCATCTTTTTGTTTGTATGTACTTTTAGAAAATGTTTATTGTTTTGTGTGCAAAAAAAATTAATAAAATTCCTTCTAGTCCAAAAAAAAGTGGGGGGTAGTTTTCCAAAAGATAAGTAGGGGACAAAAAAGTCCATGGGGCCTATGAGTGGTGAGAATCCTGCCCTGATTGTGGCAAAGCACCTGGAGATGATAGAACTTCCTAGGGAAAAGGCTGCATGGAGTCCCTAGGGATGCTGGGCCCTGGTCACCAAGGCTCCCTGGGAAGGTCTCTTGTACCTGGGGCACACAGACCAGCGCTTCTGAATTTGCAAGCTTAAGAACATGTATGAGCAGAACCTGTGCAGACCAAGGTTTAGAGGGCTCACCTCAATGTTTTGCACTGTGTGAGACCCCAGGACCTTTGTGTGATTCTGGAGAGGGGAACAAACCATAATAACAGCAAACCAGGTAGCAGGATAGAGACTCATTCTCATCTATTTTGGTTAAAAGAAAATAAATGTATTTCTTCCACAAAAAAAAACAAACAAACAAACAAAAAAAAAAAACAAAAAAAAAAAACGTAATCCAGCATATAAACAGAACCAACGACAAAAACCACATGATTATCTCAATAGATGCAGAAAAGGCCTTTGACAAAATTCAACAGCCCTTCATGCTAAAAACTCTCAATAAATTAGGTATTCATGGGACCTATCTCAAAATAAGAAAACCTATCTATGACCAACCCACAGCCAATATCATACTGAATGCGCAAAAACTGGAAGCATTCCCTCTGAAAACTGGCACAAGACAGTGATGCCCTCTCTCACCACTCATATTCAACATAGTGTTGGAAGTTCTAGCCAGGGCAATCAGGCAGGAGAAAGAAATAAAGGGTATTCAATTAGGAAAAGAGGAAGTCAAATTGTCCCTGTTTGCAGATGACATGATTGTATATCTAGAAAACCCCATCGTCTCAGCTCAAAATCTCCTCAAGCTGATAAGCAACTTCAGCAAAGTCTCAGGATACAAAATCAATGTGCAAAAATCACAAGCATTCTTATACACCAATAACAGACAAACAGAGAGCCAAATCATGAGTGAACTCCCATTCACAATTGCTTCAAAGAGAATAGAATACCTAGGAATCCAACTTTCAAGAGATGTGAAGGACCTCTTCAAGGAGAACTACAAACCATTGCTCAACGAAATAAAAGAGGATACAAACAAATGGAAGAACATTCCATGCTCATGGATAGGAAGAATCAATATCATGAAAATGGCCATACTGCCCAAGGTAATTTATAGATTCAATGCCATCCCCATCAAGCTACCAATGACTTTCTTCACAGAATTGGAAAAAACTACTTTAAAGTTCATATGGAACCAAAAAAGAGCCCACATCGCCAAGTCAATCCTAAGCCAAAAGAACAAAGCTGGAGGCATCACGCTACCTGACTTCAAACTATGCTACAAGGCTACAGTAACCAAAACAGCATGGTACTGGTACCACAACAGAGACATAGATCAATGGAACAGAACAGAGCCCTCAGAAAT
>NW_026662908.1:0-2247 GCF_009828535.3 Hylobates moloch | reverse complement strand
GCCCCTGCTTACCCACCCCCTCAGCCCATGCGATTTTCCTTCACCCACTGGTCTCATGGTCTGGGCTCACATCTTTACCCAGGTTGTGCCCAGCCTTGCTCCTTGCCTGGGTTTATCATGGAAAAGCTCAGAGCTTAGTTTCTCTGTATTTTCTAGGGGATATAAAGTCCTTCCTATGGGATAGAGGTTGGCTGTGGTTCAAGAGGTTGTTAGAGTCACAGTGGTGACGGGGGAATTATCTGGGGTCCACAGTCCCCTCCTTCTTTCCATCCCGGCTCAGGAGGGAGGTGGTTAGCTTTTTTCTGCTTCTCTAATAATGTCCTGATTGTAAATATTTTATGTCAGACATGAGATGTCTGGTACAGGCCTAAATCCATTTTGAAGTCACATGTCAGAGGCCAATGCAGGGACCCTCTTCACCCTCACTCATGTCCAAGACACATCCAGAGCCCAATGCAGGGACCCTCTTCATCCTCACTCATGTCCAAGACACATCCAGAGCCCAATGCAGGGACGCTTTTCATCTCCCACAGGGGACAGCACAAGCCTTGGACAGGTATAGGCCCCACTCCAGGGCACAGCTCCTCTGTGCTAGAGGAGAATGAAATCCTTGGTTGCCAAGGGCACATAGAATTTTGGAAGATCCATGGGATGCGGTAAGTTTCTGCCTTGGCTGTGAATTCTAGTGTCAGGTCATGGGTGCTGTGGCTCAGTATCACCAGGGTGCTGTCAGGACCAGGGACAGATCAGGAGTTGAAGGAAATTTTTGCTTCGTGAGAGAATGAGAGGCGACTGCAAACTCCAAGACCCTGGAACTGAATGTTTAAGTTGTCTTCATTTGCTGGGAAAATGTATCAATGTATACAAACTTAAGTCAACGAAAGATTAATGAGTAAGTATTGTGTGCCTCATAAGGAAATCAAGAACTATGAATTGGCAGGTTCCCCAGGACAGAGTCAGGAGAGACCGGGGACAGCGGACGTTGAGGGGTGGCCAGGGAAGGAGAAGCCGCTGTGTCTGCAGGATAAGCGCTCCCCGAGCAAGGGCAGGGAGGTGGGACACGTGTGAATACAGGATTGGATGGCATGTGTGACAGTGAGATAAGTGCCAGGGCGATGGGAAGAGGCAAAGTGCCTGAATCTGTGTCAGAAAAATAAGCACCGTCTCCAAGAGTCAGATCTGAGAACCAGGCAGTCAGAAGAATTATACATCGGTGTCAGGGACAAATACTCTAAGAAAAGAAAAACTTCTTTCCCTCCGGATCTCAGGTCATGGTCACTGACGCTCCCTGCATGTCAGCATCCCCGGATGCCCGCCCAGGCCCAACCCATCCAGAGGTGTTTTTGCCAGGTTACTCTCTGCTGCCCCCTGCTGGCCACTCTAAGCTGGCTGCTGGAGGCTCAGGGGCCTCCTGGGTCCAGGTGTTGCTTCAGAATCTGCTGCTCAGGTCCCTGATCCCTTCATTCATGGACTGCTGACCTCAGGGAAGAAATTCCTCTTCTCTGTGTGGCCCCTTCCTGCCTCAAGACCTGGCACAAGGCACTCAAGATTCCTGATGGAAATACAAACACTCCAAGTAGTAGTGGAGGTTTCAGGTTCTTCCTCAGGCTCCCTGCATGTCTCTCTGTGTGGTGGGTGGTCCTGAAGGGGGACTGGGGCTTGGTACTGAGGGATGCAGGACTCACAAGTGGCTTTGACTTGTTCTGGATACAAATGAAGGGCCAGAGTGGGTTGGTAGTGACTCCTGCAATAAAACAGAGACAGAAGCTCATTCACCCAACAAATATTCACCCTGACCCTCTCTGTCCTGGCAAGACTGCATTTTAGGAATTCAGCATGAGGAAGACACAGTCCTTGCTCTGAGGAGTTTCCTGTCCTATTCCTGGGTCAGTCCAGTAACCAGTGCATGGGTCCAGACTAGGTCTCAGCCCTTCCCTAGTTCACCTAGCCCTGAAGACACTCAGGGGAGTTGGTCCTGGTCACTCCCCTCTACCCGATGCCCACCAATCAGCCCTGTGGGGACTCACCCTGCAGCCTGTGTGTCTGGTCCTGGGCCAGCTTTCTGGGGCCCCATTGGGTCACCCAGCACTGCTTTCCCTGAAGTTCCAGAGCTTTCCTGACCCAGGAGCAGAGAATTCAGGGAGTGCACTTGACAAGGAAAGGAAGCGCCTGTGAGAAGGAGTGACAATGTCAAGGCCAGTGGGGAAGGAAGAAAGAAGAGCAGGACCAGGGAAGTCCTAGACCCAT
>NW_026662907.1:0-2247 GCF_009828535.3 Hylobates moloch | reverse complement strand
GCCCCTGCTTACCCACCCCCTCAGCCCATGCGATTTTCCTTCACCCACTGGTCTCATGGTCTGGGCTCACATCTTTACCCAGGTTGTGCCCAGCCTTGCTCCTTGCCTGGGTTTATCATGGAAAAGCTCAGAGCTTAGTTTCTCTGTATTTTCTAGGGGATATAAAGTCCTTCCTATGGGATAGAGGTTGGCTGTGGTTCAAGAGGTTGTTAGAGTCACAGTGGTGACGGGGGAATTATCTGGGGTCCACAGTCCCCTCCTCCTTTCCATCCCGGCTCAGGAGGGAGGTGGTTAGCTTTTTTCTGCTTCTCTAATAATGTCCTGATTGTAAATATTTTATGTCAGACATGAGATGTCTGGTACAGGCCTAAATCCATTTTGAAGTCACATGTTAGAGGCCAATGCAGGGACCCTCTTCACCCTCACTCATGTCCAAGACACATCCAGAGCCCAATGCAGGGACCCTCTTCATCCTCACTCATGTCCAAGCCACATCCAGATCCCAATGCAGGGACGCTTTTCATCTCCCACAGGGGACAGCACAAGCCTTGGACAGGTATAGGCCCCACTCCAGGGCACAGCTCCTCTGTGCTAGAGGAGAATGAAATCCTTGGTTGCCAAGGGCACATAGAATTTTGGAAGATCCATGGGATGTGGTAAGTTTCTGCCTTGGCTGTGAATTCTAGTGTCAGGTCATGGGTGCTGTGGCTCAGTATCACCAGGGTGCTGTCAGGACCAGGGACAGATCAGGAGTTGAAGGAAATTTTTGCTTCGTGAGAGAATGAGAGGCGACTGCAAACTCCAAGACCCTGGAACTGAATGTTTAAGTTGTCTTCATTTGCTGGGAAAATGTATCAATGTATACAAACTTAAGTCAACGAAAGATTAATGAGTAAGTATTGTGTGCCTCATAAGGAAATCAAGAACTATGAATTGGCAGGTTCCCCAGGACAGAGTCAGGAGAGACCGGGGACAGCGGACGTTGAGGGGTGGCCAGGGAAGGAGAAGCCGCTGTGTCTGCAGGATAAGCGCTCCCCGAGCAAGGGCAGGGAGGTGGGACACGTGTGAATACAGGATTGGATGGCATGTGTGACAGTGAGATAAGTGCCAGGGCGATGGGAAGAGGCAAAGTGCCTGAATCTGTGTCAGAAAAATAAGCACCGTCTCCAAGAGTCAGATCTGAGAACCAGGCAGTCAGAAGAATTATACATCGGTGTCAGGGACAAATACTCTAAGAAAAGAAAAACTTCTTTCCCTCCGGATCTCAGGTCATGGTCACTGACGCTCCCTGCATGTCAGCATCCCGGGATGCCCGCCCAGGCCCAACCCATCCAGAGGTGTTTTTGCCAGGTTACTCTCTGCTGCCCCCTGCTGGCCACTCTAAGCTGGCTGCTGGAGGCTCAGGGGCCTCCTGGGTCCAGGTGTTGCTTCAGAATCTGCTGCTCAGGTCCCTGATCCCTTCATTCATGGACTGCTGACCTCAGGGAAGAAATTCCTCTTCTCTGTGTGGCCCCTTCCTGCCTCAAGACCTGGCACAAGGCACTCAAGATTCCTGATGGAAATACAGACACTCCAAGTAGTAGTGGAGGTTTCAGGTTCTTCCTCAGGCTCCCTGCATGTCTCTCTGTGTGGTGGGTGGTCCTGAAGGGGGACTGGGGCTTGGTACTGAGGGATGCAGGACTCACAAGTGGCTTTGACTTGTTCTGGATACAAATGAAGGGCCAGAGTGGGTTGGTAGTGACTCCTGCAATAAAACAGAGACAGAAGCTCATTCACCCAACAAATATTCACCCTGACCCTCTCTGTCCTGGCAAGACTGCATTTTAGGAATTCAGCATGAGGAAGACACAGTCCTTGCTCTGAGGAGTTTCCTGTCCTATTCCTGGGTCAGTCCAGTAACCAGTGCATGGGTCCAGACTAGGTCTCAGCCCTTCCCTAGTTCACCTAGCCCTGAAGACACTCAGGGGAGTTGGTCCTGGTCACTCCCCTCTACCCGATGCCCACCAATCAGCCCTATGGGGACTCACCCTGCAGCCTGTGTGTCTGGTCCTGGGCCAGCTTTCTGGGGCCCCATTGGGTCACCCAGCACTGCTTTCCCTGAAGTTCCAGAGCTTTCCTGACCCAGGAGCAGAGAATTCAGGGAGTGCACTTGACAAGGAAAGGAAGCGCCTGTGAGAAGGAGTGACAATGTCAAGGCCAGTGGGGAAGGAAGAAAGAAGAGCAGGACCAGGGAAGTCCTAGACCCAT
>NW_026662906.1:0-2247 GCF_009828535.3 Hylobates moloch | reverse complement strand
GTTCTGTGCATTCAACTAACAGAGTTGAAGATTACTTTTGATTGAGCTGTTCTGAAACACTCTGTAGAAACGGGAAGGGGACATTCCGAGCACAAAGTGGCCTATAGTGGAAAAAGGAATATTTCAAATAAAAACAACACAGAAGCATGCTGTGAAACATCCTTCTGTTCTGTGCATTCAACTAACAGAGTTGAAGCTTACCTTTGATTGAACAGTTTTGGAACACTGTTTCTGTAGAAACTGCAAGGGGACATTCGGAGAACTAAGGGTCCTATAGTGGAAAAAGGAATATCTTCAAATAAAAAGTACACAGAAGCATTCTGTGAAACTTCTTTCTGTTCTGTGCATTCAACTAACAGAGTTGAAGCTTACTATTTATACAGCAGTTATGAAACACTCTTTCTGTAGAAGCAGCAATGGGACATTCTGAGCGCTAAGGGGCCTACAGTGGAAAAAGAAATACCTTCAAAGAAAAACTACACGGAAGCATTCTGTGAAACTTCTTTGTATTTTGTGCATTCTACTAACAGAGTTGAAGCTTCCGTTTGATAGGGCAGTTATGAAACACTCTGTAGAAACTGCAAGGGGACATTCTGAGGGCTAAGGGTCATACAGTGGAAAAAGGAATATCTTCAAATAAAAACTACTCAGAAGCATTCTGTGAAACTGCTTTCTGTTATTTGCATTCAACTTACAGAGTTGAAGCATACTTTTGATAGAGCATTTCTGAAACACTCTTTCTGTAGAAACTGCAAGGGGACATTCGGAGCGCTAATGGGCCTAGAGTGAAAAAAGGTATATCTTGAAATAGAAGCAACACAGAATCATTCTGTGAAACTTCTTTCTGTACCCTGCATTGAACTAGCAGAGTTGAAGTTTACTTTTGATTGAGCAGTTCTGAAACACTCTTTCTGTAGAAACTGGATGGGGACATTCGGAGCACAAAGGGGCCTATAGTGGAAAAAGGAATATCTTCAAATAAAAACAACACAGAAGCATTCTGTGAAACATCCTTCTGTTCTGTGCATTCGACTAACAGAGTTGAAGCTTACCTTTGATTGAACAGTTGTGGAACACTGTTTCTGTAGAAACTGCAAGGGGACATTCGGAGCACTAAGGGTCCTATAGTGGAAAAAGGAATATCTTCAAATAAAAAGTACACAGAAGCATTCTGTGAAACTTCTTTCTGTTCTGTGCATTCAACTAACAGAGATGAAGCTTACTATTTATAGAGCAGTTATGAAACACTCTTTCTGTAGAAGCAGCAATGGGACATTCTGAGCGCTATGGGGCCTACAGTGGAAAAAGAAATATCTTCAAAGAAAAACTACATGGAAGCATTCTGTGAAACTACTTTGTGTTCTGTGCATTCTACTAACAGTGTTGAAGCTTCCGTTTGATAGGGCAGTTATGAAACACTCTTTCTGTAGAAAAGGGAAGCGGACATTCTGAGCGCTAAGGGTCCTACAGTGGAAAAAGGAATATCTTCATATAAAAACTACTCAGAAGCATTCTGTGAAACTGCTTTCGGTTATTTGCATTCAACTAACAGAGTTGAAGCTTACTTTTGATAGAGCATTTCTGAAACACTCTTTCTGTAGAAACTGCAAGGGGACATTCGGAGCGCTAAGGGGCCTAGAGTGAAAAAAGGTATATCTTGAAATAGAAGCTACACAGAATCATTCTGTCAAACCTCTTTCTGTTCTCTGCATTGAACTAGCAGAGTTGAAGCTTACTTTTGATAGAGCAGTTCTGAAACACTCTTTCTGTTGAAACTGCATGTGGACATTCTGAGCGCTAACGGGCTTATAGTGGAAAAAGGAATATCTTCAAATAAAAACGACACAGAAGCATTCTGTGAAACTTCTTTCTGTTCTGTGCATTCAACTAAAAGAGTTGAAGCTGACTTTTGAGCAGTTCTGAAACACTCTTTCTGTAGAAACTGGAAGGAGACATTCGGAGCACTAAGGGACCTATAGTGGAAAAAGGAATATCTTCAAATACAAACTACACAGAAGCATTCTGTGAATCTTAGTTCTGTTCTGTGCATTCAACTAACAGAGTTGAAGCTTACTTTGGATAGAGCAGTTCTGAAACACTCTTTATGTAGAAACTGCAAGAGGACATTCTGAACGCTAAGGTGCTTATCGTGGAAAAAGGAATATCTTCAAATAAAAACTACACAGAAGCATTCTGTGAAACTTCTTTCTGTTTTGTGCATTCAACTAACAAAGTTGAAGCTTACTA
>NW_026662905.1:0-2248 GCF_009828535.3 Hylobates moloch | reverse complement strand
GTACCAGCCACTGCAAAAACATGACAAATTGTAAAAACCATCAATGCAAGGAAGAAACTGCATCAAATAACGAGCAAAATAACCAGCTAACATCATAATGACAGGATCAAATTCACACATAACAATATTAACCTTAAATGGGCTAAATGCCCGGATTAAAAGACACAGACAGGCAAATTGGATAAAGAGTCAAGAACCATCAGTGTGCTGTATTCAGGAGACCCATCTCACATGCAGAGACACACATAGGCTCAAAATAAAGGGATGGAGGAAGATCTACCAAGCAAATGGAAAACAAAAAAAAGCAGGGGTTGCAATCCTAGTCTCTGATAAAACAGACTTTAAACCAACAAAGATCAAAAGAGACAAAGAAGACCATTACATAATGGTAAACGGATCAATTCAACAAGAAGAGCTAACTATCCTAAATATATATGCACCCAATACAGGAGCACCCAGATTCATAAAGCAAGTCCTTAGAGACCTATAAAGAGACTTCGACTCCCACACAATAATAATGGGAGACTTTAACACCCCACAGTCAACATTAGACAGATTCACAAGACAGAAAGTTAACAAGGATATCTAGGAATTGAACTCAGCTCTGCACCAAGTGGACCTAATAGACATCTACAGAACTCTCCACCCCAAATCAACAGAATATACATTCTTCTCAGCACTACACCACACCTATTCCAAAATTGACCACATAGTTGGAGGTAAAGCACTCCACAGCAAATGTAAAAGAACAGAAATTATAACAAATTGTCTCTGAGACCACAGTGCAATCAAACTAGAACTCAAGATTAAGAAACTCACTCAAAACCACTCAACTACATGGAAACTGAACAACCTGCTCTTGAATGACTACTGGGTACATAACAAAAGGAAGGCAGAAATAAAGATGTTCTTTAAAACCAATGAGAACAAAGACACAACATACCAGAATCTCTGGGACACATTTAAAGCAGCGTGTAGAGGGAAATTTATAGCACTAAATGCCCACAAGAGGAAAGCAGGAAAGATCTAAAATTGACACCCTAACATCACAATTAAAAGAACTAGAGAAGCAAGAGCAAACACATTCAAAAGCTAGCAGAAGGCAAGAAATAACTAAGATCAGAGCAGAACTGAAGGAGATAGAGATAAAAGAAACTCTTCAAAAAATCAATGAATCCAGGAGATTGTTTTTTGAAAAGATCAACAAAATCAATAGACTGCTAAGACTAATAAAGAACAAAAGAGAGAAGAATCAAATAGATGCAATAAAAAATGATAAAGGGAAAATCACCACTGATTCCACAGAAATACAAACTACTATCAGAGAATACTAGAAACACCTCTACGTAAATAAATTAGAAAATCTAGAAGAAATGGAAAAATTCCTGGACACATACACCCTCCCAAGACTAAACCAGGAAGAAGTTGAATCCCTGAATAGACCACTAACAGGCTCTGAAATTAAGGCAATACTTAATAGCCTACCAACCAAAAAAAGTCCAGGACCAGATGGATTCACAGCCAAATTCTACCAGAGGTAAAAAGAGGAGCTGGTGCCATTCCTTCTGAAACTATTACAACCAACAGAAAAAGAGGGAATCCTCCATTACTCATTTTATGAGGCCAGCATCATACTGATACCAAAGCCTGGCAGAGACACAGCAGAAAAGGAGAATTTTAGACCAATATCCCTGATGAACATCGATGCAAAAATCTCAACAAAATACTGGCAAACTGAATCCAACAGCACATCAAAAAGCTTATCCATTATGATCAAGTTGACTTCATCCCTGGGATGCAAGGCTGGTTCAACATATGCAAATCAATAAACGTAATCCAGCCTATAAACAGAACCAAAGACAAAAACCACATTATTATCTCAATAGATGCAGAAAAGGCCTTCAACAAAATTCAACAGCCCTTCATGCTAAAAACTCTCAATGAACTAGTATTGATGGGACGTATCTCAAAATAATAAGAGCTATTTAAGACAAACCCACAGCCAATATCATACTAAATAGGCAAAAACTGGAAGGATTCCCTTTGAAACTGGCACAAGACCAGGATGCCCTCTCTCACCACTCCTATTCAACATAGTGTTGGAAGTTCTGGCCAGGGCAATCAGGCAGGAGAAAGAAATAAAGGGTATTCAATTAGGAAAAGTGGAAGTCAAATTGTCCCTGTTTGCAGATGACATCACCGTATATTTAGAAAACCCCATCGTCTCAGTCCAAAATCTCCTTAAGCT
>NW_026662904.1:0-2248 GCF_009828535.3 Hylobates moloch | reverse complement strand
CATTTTCTATTTATGTTAAAACAAGAAAGTTATTGTTTGTACCCTGACACCAAAGTCCCATTCTGGAAGGCATAATTCTCTCAATAGGCAGTTGGGTTGCTTTTATGACCCCATCCTCTCCCTGAACATAGACACTGAAGGCAACTAGAAACCAAAAAACAGACGAAGTCTTTAACCTCAGCACTGGTGACCGGCAACATGAAACTGCAAAGTTTGAACCACTGGGAATGACTCCTTTAACATGAGGTGAACTCAGTGGCCATCACTGTTCAATTGTTCATAATTTCTCTTGCTTAGTAATACAACTCAATTTTTGATGTTACCTTCTTTATCATGAAGAAGGTTATAAAAATAAAAGAGCAAAGAGAGTTCTGGAAATTTCTGGCCTCAATTCCAAGGGTACAGATAGCTGTGAGTTACTACAGACTATAAGAATATTTTAAATTTTATAACAGGCTAAAATGTTTTAAAATTCAATATGAAATTATGCTTTGTTGGATTCTAAAAGGATAGTCTAAAAGGTCACTACATTTGGACTGTGCTATGTTATTAAAGAAAAACAAACAAACAAACCAATATTAAACCAGAAATTTAAATTGTTACATACCTGTGGTTGTTTATTTTCACTTCTTTCAAGTCTTTCTTGCTTTTCCTCTGAAGCCACTGTTAAGTTGTGTTCTGCTGACAAATCCATATGTTTAGTTAAAATGAATGACTTAAAATAAGACTATCATCTTTATAAAAATTGATACAAAACAACATATACTTTTATAAATTGAGAGTTTAAATGAAGCTTAATGTTTACTGGAGTATTTACATTTTTAAGAAACACTTCTAATTGTCTAAAACTTTAACAAGCCACTTGGGGAGACACTAGATATCAGCAGGTTCAAGCCATGCAAAAGTCTCAGGGTCACCCAAAAATTATTCCACCCAATAAAAAAAGAAAAAACTGCTGGAAACAAAACATAATGTAAAAATACAATAAAAATATATAAAGTAACACTTTACTATTCTCTACTTCATAATAGTATCTTTTTAACAACATGATAAGTAAGTTGTTATTTACTAATAATTTGCAAAATTTTTGTTACCATTATATCTTTATAGTGTACACCCTGTTTTTTACATCTGAAATATTTTCCTCTACTATTCTGACAAATTTATTTTTGTGTTTTAAGACTCAGAATGCAGGCTGGGCACAGTAGCTCACACCTGTAATCCCAGCACATTGGAAGGCCCAGGTGGGATAACTGCTTGAAGCCAGGAGTTTAGATCCAGCCCGGAGACCATAGTGAAACCCTGACTCTATAGAAAATTTGCCAGGCATGGTGGTGTGTGCCTGTAGTTCCGGCTACTCAAGAGGTTGAGGCAAGAGGATCCCTTAAGCCCAGGAGTTTCAGTTTGCAGTGAGTCTCGATCATGCCATTGCACTCCACCCTGGGTGACAGAGCAAGAACTTGTTTCCAAAAACAGAAAAAGAAAAAGGGAAAAAAGGCTCAAAATGCTATGTGAAGTCCTCCCTGAATCTGGCTTTCTCCACATACACAGGTGTCTCCTTCCTTGGGGCTCTCAGTACTTTTTGAATTTTTCTAGTGTCACTTCACCATCTGAGCTGCATATCAGCTCTTTGCATGTCTATTCCCTTTGTTGCTAGACTGTAGCAATCATCTTTGTACAAACAGTCTTTATTTGACTAAATATTTATTGAGTTCCTGCTAAGTGGTAGGCATTGGGGTTTAAAGAATGAGAATAAAAGCTGTCAGGGATGGCTTTTCTAGAGATCATGCCTGAGCTGAGACTTAGACAGTGAGGTTCACCAGACTAAAAGAGGCAGAGGGCAGGAATGATAACACCTGCCAGGCAGTGGCAAGAGAGGGAGAGAAGCCTCCCAGAGCGTATGTATTTATCTACATGAGAAGGATGGTGACAGGGGCATCACCAGCAGCTCAGTAATGCCAGAAGAAGGGGCAGACAGAGAAAGGGCTGCAGATGGAGATGAAGCCAGTTTCTGAAAGCCTTATATAAACCAACTATTACTGTCATTTCTTAAAGTTTTTTAAAAAGCAAAACAAATTAGAAAAGCATAATTGCAGGAAAAAGACCAACATTTTATTTTATTGTATCTTATCTTATTTGACTTGATTTTTCTTAGAGATGGGGTCTCACTCTGCCACCCAGGCTACAGTGTAATGCTGCTGTCATAGCTAACTGCAGGCTCAAACTTCTAGGCTCAAGTAATTCTCCT
>NW_026662903.1:0-2248 GCF_009828535.3 Hylobates moloch | reverse complement strand
AACAGCTCTGCAGGTGAATGAAAGGTGCGGCCAGGCTGGGGAACCACCGCATTAGAGCCTGACCTGGTTTTCAGCCCCAGCTCCGCCACTGACTGGCTTTGTGAGCGCGGGCAAGTCACTCAGCCTCCCTAGGCCTCAGTTCTTGCTGTTGTGATGGTGTTAAGGGAATGGGCCTTGCTCTGGCCCCTGATGCAGGAACATGGAGCTGATCCAGGACACCTCCCGTCCGCCACTGGAGTACGTGAAGGGGGTCCCACTCATCAAGTACTTTGCAGAGGCACTGGGACCCCTGCAGAGCTTCCAGGCCCGGCCCGATGACCTGCTCATCAGCACCTACCCCAAGTCCGGTAGGTGAGGGGGGCCACCCACCCTCTCCCAGGCAGCAGTCCCCACCTTGGCCAGCGAGGTCGTGCCCTCAGCCTGCTCACCTCCCATCTCCCTCCCTCTCCAGGCACCACCTGGGTGAGCCAGATTCTGGACATGATCTACCAGGGCGGCGACCTGGAGAAGTGTCACCGAGCTCCCATCTTCATGCGGGTGCCCTTCCTTGAGTTCAAAGCCCCAGGGATTCCCTCAGGTGTGTGAGTGTGTCCTGGGGGCAAGGGGAGTGGAGGAAGACAGGGCTGGGGCTTCATCTCACCAGACCTTCCCTGACCTACTGCTCAGGGATGGAGACTCTGAAAGACACACCGGCCCCACGGCTCCTGAAGACACACCTGCCCCTGGCCCTGCTCCCCCAGACTCTGTTGGATCAGAAGGTCAAGGTGAGGCCCGGCACAGTGGCTTACGCCTGTCAGCTCAGCACTTTGGGAGTCCAAGGTGGGAGGCTGACTTGAGGCCAGGAGTTGGAAACCAGCATGGGCCATATAGGAATGCAGTCTCTTCCCCCCCAAAAAAAAAGCCATGTGTGGTAGCATGTGCCTGTAGTATCAGCTTCTTGGGAGACTGATGTGGGAAGATCACACAGCCCAGAAGTTTGAGGCTGCAGTGAGCCATGATCACACCACTGCATTCTAGCCTGTGTGACAGAGAGAGACCACGACTCAAAGAAAGAAACAAAACAAAAAGAACAAAAAACGTCCAGATGCGGGGCATGGGAATCCAGGAAGGAGGCTCTGGCGCAGCCCAGCTTTGGTCCTGTTTTTCCGGGAAGGTCGCACCACTTCCTTCAGCCTGGTCTCGTCTTCAGCAGAGACAAAGTCTGCTTCTTGCTCTGACAAGGGTCTGATGACCACAGACATGAGACTCTTCAGTGTCTGCCTAAGAAAGGCAGCGTGTGGGTGCTCACGGGCCCACTGAGGAGGGGGCCGGAGGGGACCAGGCATGCTTTGCTCCAAATTGAGGGTGTGAGAGCATTCATGCAGATTACATTAGTGTAGAATATGGATCCAGGGACCAGGCCAGACTTTGACATCTGAGCAGGGTTCAAAACCCAGCTTGGCCCTACCTGTGCTGTAAGATCTCAAGCAGGTCAGCCTCTAAGCCTCAGGTTCCTCCTCTGCTAAACCAAGAGATGAGCTGGCCTGGGGTGGGCTGTGCGGTGATGGTGCTGGGGCCGGGTCCTCTGCCCCTGCAGGTGGTCTATGTTGCCCGAAACCCAAAGGACGTGGCGGTCTCCTACTACCACTTCTACCGCATGGCCAAGGTACACCCTGACCCTGGGACCTGGGACAGCTTCTTGGAGAACTTCATGGCTGGAGAAGGTGAGTTTGACTGGAGGAAGGAGGGTGTGGAGCCAAGGGGTGGTGGCTACAATGCACAGCAACCCTGTGTCGGTGCCCCCTGCCCACTTCTCCAGTATGCTACGGGTCCTGGTACCAGCATGTGCAGGAGTGGTGGGAGCTGAGCCGCACCCACCCTGTTCTCTACCTCTTCTATGAAGACATGAAGGAGGTGAGACCACCTGTGATGCTTCCCTCCATGTGACATCTGGGGGCAGGCACCTCACAGGGACCTGCCAAGGCCACCCAGCCCCCTCCCTGGGCAGCCCCCACAGCAGGCCCGGATTCCCCATCCTGCCTCCCTGGCCCAGGCCTCCCCACTGCAGCCCCACCTGGCAGCGGGCCCTGCATAGCTCTCATCTCCTGCACCTGAGTCAGCTGCATGGGTGGCCACGGATCAGATACTTAGTCCTATTGCTTATCCCCACCAAAGGGTGTGCCACCCAGGGCCACAGTCACATAAGAAGATTATCCCTATTGTCACCCATAGGAGCCAAGCCCAGCTCATGATGGGATCACAGGGCAGA
>NW_026662902.1:0-2249 GCF_009828535.3 Hylobates moloch | reverse complement strand
TGGACATTTGGAGAACATTGAGGCCTACGATGAAAAACGAAATATCTTCCAATAAAAACTACACAGAAGCATTCTGTGAAACTTCTTTCTATTTGGTTCATTCATCTCAAAAAGTAGAAGCTTTCTTTTGACTGAGCAGTTTTGAAACACTCTGTTTGTAATATCTTCAAGTGGACATTTGGAGCGCTTTGAGGCCTATCGTGGAAAAAGGTATATCTTCATATAAAAACTACACAGAAGCATTCTTTGAAACTACTTTCTGATCTGCGCATTCATCTCACTGAGTGGAGCCTTTCTTTTGATTGAGCTGTTTTGAAACACTCTTTTTGTAGAATCTGCAAGGGGATATTTGGAGAATATTGGGGCATACGATGTAAAATGAAATATCTTCCCCTTAAAACTACACAGAAGCATTCTGTGAAACTACTTTCTGATCTGTGCATTCATCTAACAGAGTACAACTTTTCTTTGGATTGAGCAATTTTGAAACACTCTTTTTGTGGAATCTGCAAGTGGACATTGGGAGATCTTTGAGGCCTGTGGTGGAAATCGAAATATCTACAAGTAAAAACTACACAGAATACTTCTGTTAAATTTCTTTCTATTCTCTGCATTCATCTCACAGTGTTGAACCTTTCTTTTGATTTGGTAGTTTTGAAACACTCTTTCTGTATCAACTGCAAGTGGACATTTGGAGCGCTTTGAGGCCCATCGTGGAAAAAGGAATATCTTCAAATAAAAACTACACAGAAGGATTTTGTGAAACTTCTTTCTGATCTGTGCATTCAACTAACAGAGTTGAACCTTACTTTTGATTGAGCAGTTTTGAAAAACTCTTTTTGTAGAATCTGCAATTGGACATTTGGAGAACATTGAGGCCAATGGTGAAAAAAGAAATATCTTCCCAGAAAAACTACACGGAAGCATTCTGTGAAACATCTTTCTGATCTGTGCATTCAACTAACAGAGTTTAACCTTAGTTTTGATTGAGCAGTCTTGAAACACTCTATTTGTAGAATCTGCAAGTGGACATTTGTAGAACATTGAGGCCTACGGTGGAAAATGAAATATCTTCCCACAAAAATGACACAGAAGCATTCTGGGAAAAATCTTTCTATTTTGTTCATTCATCTCACAAAGTTGAAACTTTCTTTTGACTGAACAGTTTTTAAACACTCTTTTTGTAGAATCTGCAAGTGGACATTTGGAGCGCTTTGAGGCCTATCGTGGAAAAAGTTATATCTTCAAATAAAAACTACACAGAAGCATTCTGTGAAACTACTTTCTGATCTGTGCATTCATTTCACTGAGTTGAAACTTTCTTTTGATTGAGCTGTTTTGAAACACTCTTTTTGTAGAATCTGCAAGGGGATATTTGGAGAACGTTGAGGCATATGATGTAAAAAGAAATATCTTCCCCTTGAAACTAGACAGAAGCATTCTGTGAAACTACCTTCTGATCTGTGCATTCATCTAACAGAGTAGAACCTTTCTTTTGTTTGAGCAGTTTTGAAACACTCTTTTTGTAGAATCTGCAAGTGGACATTGGGAGATATTTGAGGCCTATGGTGAAAAACGAAATATCTTCAAGTAAAAACTACACAGAACATTTCTGTGAAATTTCTCTCTATTCTCTGCATTCATCTCACAGTGTTGAACCTTTCTTTTGATTGGATAGTTTTGAAACACTCTTTCTGTATAAACTGCAAGTGAACATTTGGAGCGCTTTGAGGCCTATCGCGGAAAAAGGTATATCTTCAAATAAAAACTACACGGAGGCATTCTGTGAAACTTCTTTCTGATATGTGCATTCAACTAACAGAGTTTAACCTTAGTTTGGATTGGGCAGTTTTGAAACACTCTATTTGCAGAATCTGCAAGTGGACATTTGTAGAACATTGAGGCCTACGGTGAGAAATGAAACATCTTCCCATAAAAACTACACAGAAGCATTCTGTGAAACTTCTTTCTATTCTGTTCATTCATCTCACAAATTAGAACCATTCTTTTCAAAGAGCAGTTTTGGAACACTCTTTATGTAGAATCTGCAAGTGGACATTTGGAGCTCTTTGAGGCCCATAGTGGAAAAAGGTATATCTTCAAATAAAAACTACACAGAAGCATTCTGTGAAACTTCTTTCTGATCTGTACATTCAACTAACAGAGTTGAACCTTACTTTTGATTGAGCAGTTTTGATACACTCTTTTTGGAGAATCTGCAATGGACATTTGGAGAACATTGAGGCCTA
>NW_026662901.1:1131-2250 GCF_009828535.3 Hylobates moloch | reverse complement strand
GCGATCTTGGCTCACTGCAAACTCCGCCTCCTGGGTACAAGTGATTCTCCTGCCTCAGCCTCCCAAGTAGCTGGGACTACAGATGCACGCCACCATGCCCAGCTAGTTTTTGTATTTTTATTAGAGACGGGGTTTCACGATGTTGGCCAGGCTGGTCTCAAACTCCCGATCCTGTGACCTGCCCGCCTCAGCCTCCCAAAGTGCTGGGATTACAGGGATGAGCCACCGCGCCTGGCCTTCCTTTACTTTCTCAATCAACTTGCTTTCACTTAAAATAAAACAAAACAAAAAACAAACAAAAAACAGCATTTTGAAGGGAACTATGTGCCATTCTCCTAGTATCTTGTCCATGCTGGTTCTGGCAGGTGGTCAATACCTGCCTGGTGGCCCATCGACCAGACAAGAGATGAAGCCTGATACATCAGAAAACAGTCTAGGCACTTCTGACTCCTTGACTACCAACAATTAACAATATTCTCCCTTGCTGGCTGTACCTCCACTTTCCCTATACATAAACTGAGGAAACAAAATCTGTCTCACTTGCCTTCTAGGATTTTGGAGATGAATAAAATAAATCCCAGTGCTTTGGGAAGCCAAAGCAGGAGGATCAGTTGAAGCCAGGAATTTGATCCCAGCCGGGACAACACAGAGGGACTCTGTCTCCACAAAAATACAAAAATAAAAAAATTAGCAGGGTGTAGTGGCCCACACCTGTGGTCCTAGCTATTCAGGAGGCTAAGGTGGGAGGATCACTTGAGCCCAGGAGTTCAAGGCTGCGATGAGCTATGATCACTGCACTCCAGCCTGGGTGACTGAGCAAGACGTTGTCTCTCTTTTTTTTTTTTTTTTTGAGACGGAGTCTCGCTCTGTCGCCCAGGCTGGAGTGCAGTGGCGCGCTCTCGGCTCACTGCAAGCTCCGCCTCCCGGGTTCACGCCATTCTCCTGCCTCAGCCTCTCCGAGTAGCTGGGACTACAGGCGCCCGCCACTACGCCCGGCTAATTTCTTTGTATTTTTAGTAGAGACGGGGTTTCACCATGGTCTCGATCTCCTGACCTCGTGATCCGCCCGCCTCGGCCTCCCAAAGTGCTGGGATTACAAGCGTGAGCCACCGCGCCCGG
>NW_026662901.1:0-1121 GCF_009828535.3 Hylobates moloch | reverse complement strand
GCGATCTTGGCTCACTGCAAACTCCGCCTCCTGGGTACAAGTGATTCTCCTGCCTCAGCCTCCCAAGTAGCTGGGACTACAGATGCACGCCACCATGCCCAGCTAGTTTTTGTATTTTTATTAGAGACGGGGTTTCACGATGTTGGCCAGGCTGGTCTCAAACTCCCGATCCTGTGACCTGCCCGCCTCAGCCTCCCAAAGTGCTGGGATTACAGGGATGAGCCACCGCGCCTGGCCTTCCTTTACTTTCTCAATCAACTTGCTTTCACTTAAAATAAAACAAAACAAAAAACAAACAAAAAACAGCATTTTGAAGGGAACTATGTGCCATTCTCCTAGTATCTTGTCCATGCTGGTTCTGGCAGGTGGTCAATACCTGCCTGGTGGCCCATCGACCAGACAAGAGATGAAGCCTGATACATCAGAAAACAGTCTAGGCACTTCTGACTCCTTGACTACCAACAATTAACAATATTCTCCCTTGCTGGCTGTACCTCCACTTTCCCTATACATAAACTGAGGAAACAAAATCTGTCTCACTTGCCTTCTAGGATTTTGGAGATGAATAAAATAAATCCCAGTGCTTTGGGAAGCCAAAGCAGGAGGATCAGTTGAAGCCAGGAATTTGATCCCAGCCGGGACAACACAGAGGGACTCTGTCTCCACAAAAATACAAAAATAAAAAAATTAGCAGGGTGTAGTGGCCCACACCTGTGGTCCTAGCTATTCAGGAGGCTAAGGTGGGAGGATCACTTGAGCCCAGGAGTTCAAGGCTGCGATGAGCTATGATCACTGCACTCCAGCCTGGGTGACTGAGCAAGACGTTGTCTCTCTTTTTTTTTTTTTTTTTGAGACGGAGTCTCGCTCTGTCGCCCAGGCTGGAGTGCAGTGGCGCAATCTCGGCTCACTGCAAGCTCCGCCTCCCGGGTTCACGCCACTCTCCTGCCTCAGCCTCTCCGAGTAGCTGGGACTACAGGCGCCCGCCACCACGCCCGGCTAATTTTTTTTTGTATTTTTAGTAGAGACGGGGTTTCACCGTGGTCTCGATCTCCTGACCTCGTGATCCGCCCGCCTCGGCCTCCCAAAGTGCTGGGATTACAAGCGTGAGCCACCGCGCCCGG
>NW_026662900.1:0-2250 GCF_009828535.3 Hylobates moloch | reverse complement strand
GCCTGTAGTGGAAAAAGGAATATCTTCAAATAAAAACTACACAGAAGGGTTCTTTGAGACTTTTTTCTGTTCTGTGATTTCAACTAACAGAGTTCAACCTTACTTTTGAGTGAGAACTTCTGAGATACTCTTTCTGTAGAAAGTGCAAGTGGACATTCGGAGCGCTTAGGGGACTAGAGAGGAAAAAGTAATGTCTCCAAATAAAAACTACACAGAAACATTCGGCGAATCTTCTTTCTCTTCTATGAATTCAAGTAACAGAGTTGAAGCATACTTTTGATTGAGCAGTACTGAAACACTCTTTCTGGAGAAACTGCAAGTGGACATTCTGAGAGCTAAGGGGCCTATAGTGGAAAAAGGAATATCTTCAAATTAAAACTACACAGAAGCATTCTGTGAAACTTGTTTCTGTTCGGTGAATTCAATTAACAGAGTTGAACCTGACTTTTGATTGAGCAGTTCTGAAATACTATTTCTGTTGAAACTGCAAGTGGATATTTGGGGCGCTAAAGGGCCTACAGTAGAAAAAGCAGTATGTTCAAATGAAAACTACACAGAAGCATTGTGTGAAACTTCCTTCTTTTCTGTGCATTCAACTAACAGAGTTGAACTTTATTTTTAATTGAGCAGTTCTGAAACACTCTTTCTGTAGAAACTGCAAGTGAATATTCAGAGTGCTATGTGACCTATAGTGGAAAATGCAATATCTTCAAATAAAAACTACACAGAAGCATTCTGTGAAACTTCTTTCTGTTCTGGTCATTCGTCTAACAGTGTTGAACATTAGTTTTGATTGAGCAGTTCTGAAAAACTCTTTCTGTAGAAACTGCAAGTGGACATTCTGAGCGCTAAGGAGCCTACAGTGGAAAAAGGAATATCTTCAAATGAAAACTACACAGAAGCATTCTGTGAAACTTCTTTCAGTTCTGTGCACTCAATCAACAGAGTTGAAGCTTCCTATTGATTGAGTAGTTCTGAAACACTCTCTCTGAGGAAACTGCATGTGGACATTTGGATCGCTTACGGGCCTATAGTGGAACAAGGAGTATCTTCAAATAAAAACTACACAGAAGGGTCCTGTGAAACTTTTTTCTGTTCTGTGCATTCAACTAACAGAGTTGAACCTTACTTTTGATTGAGCAGTTCTGAAACACTCTTTCTGTAGAACCTGCCTGTGGACATTAAGAGCGCTAAGGGGGCGATAGTGTAAAAGGAATATCTTCAAATTAAAACTACACAGAAGCATTCTGTGAAACTTGTTTCTTTTCTGTGAATTCAACTACCAGAGTTGAACCTTACTTTTGATTAAGCAGTTCTGAAAAACTCTGTGTAGAAACTGCAAGTGGATATTCAGAGAACTAAGGGGCCTATAGAGGAAAAAGGAGTATCTTCTAATAAAAACTATACGGAAGCATTCGGCGAAACTTCTTTCTGTTCTGTTCATTCAACTAACCGAGTTGAAGCTTACTTTTGATTGAGCAGTTCTGAAACACTCTTTCTGTACAAACTGCAAGTGGACATTCTGTGCGCTAAGGTGTCTGTAGGGGAAAAAGGAATATCTTCATATAATTACACAGAAGCATTCTGTGAAACTTCTTCCTGTTCTGTGCCTTCAACTAACAGAGTTCAACCTTACTTTTGAGTGAGCAGTTCTGAAACGCTCTTTCTGTAGAAACTGCAAGTGGACATTCCGAGCGCTTAAGGGTCTATAGTGGAAAAAGGCATATCTTCAAATAAAAACTACACAGAAACATTCTGCGAATCTTATTTCTCTTCTGTGAATTCAACTAACAGAGTTGAAAATTACTTTTGATTGAGCAGTTCTGAAACTCTCTTTCGGGAGAAACTGCAGGTGGACATTCTGACCGTTAAGCGGCCTATATTGGAAAAAGTAATATCTTCAAATAAAAACTACACAGAAGCATTCTGTGAATCTTCTTTCTGTTCGGTGCATTCAACTAACAGAGATGAAGCTTATTTTTGATTGAGTAGTTCTGAAACACACTCTGTGTAGAAAATGCATGTGGACATTCGGAGCTCTAAGGGGCCTATAGTGGGAAAAGGAATATCTTCAAATAAAAAGTACACAGAAGCATTCTGTGAAACTTCATTCTGTTCTGTGCACTCCACTTACAGAGTTGAACCTTATTTTTGATTTAGCAGTTCTGAAACAATCTTTCGGTACAAACCGCAAGTGGACAACCTGTGCGCTAAGGGGCCTGTAGTGGAAAAAGGAATATCTTCAAATAA
>NW_026662899.1:0-2250 GCF_009828535.3 Hylobates moloch | reverse complement strand
GCCTGTAGTGGAAAAAGGAATATCTTCAAATAAAAACTACACAGAAGGGTTCTTTGAGACTTTTTTCTGTTCTGTGATTTCAACTAACAGAGTTCAACCTTACTTTTGAGTGAGAACTTCTGAGATACTCTTTCTGTAGAAAGTGCAAGTGGACATTCGGAGCGCTTAGGGGACTAGAGAGGAAAAAGTAATGTCTCCAAATAAAAACTACACAGAAACATTCGGCGAATCTTCTTTCTCTTCTATGAATTCAAGTAACAGAGTTGAAGCATACTTTTGATTGAGCAGTACTGAAACACTCTTTCTGGAGAAACTGCAAGTGGACATTCTGAGAGCTAAGGGGCCTATAGTGGAAAAAGGAATATCTTCAAATTAAAACTACACAGAAGCATTCTGTGAAACTTGTTTCTGTTCGGTGAATTCAATTAACAGAGTTGAACCTGACTTTTGATTGAGCAGTTCTGAAATACTATTTCTGTTGAAACTGCAAGTGGATATTTGGGGCGCTAAAGGGCCTACAGTAGAAAAAGCAGTATGTTCAAATGAAAACTACACAGAAGCATTGTGTGAAACTTCCTTCTTTTCTGTGCATTCAACTAACAGAGTTGAACTTTATTTTTAATTGAGCAGTTCTGAAACACTCTTTCTGTAGAAACTGCAAGTGAATATTCAGAGTGCTATGTGACCTATAGTGGAAAATGCAATATCTTCAAATAAAAACTACACAGAAGCATTCTGTGAAACTTCTTTCTGTTCTGGTCATTCGTCTAACAGTGTTGAACATTAGTTTTGATTGAGCAGTTCTGAAAAACTCTTTCTGTAGAAACTGCAAGTGGACATTCTGAGCGCTAAGGAGCCTACAGTGGAAAAAGGAATATCTTCAAATGAAAACTACACAGAAGCATTCTGTGAAACTTCTTTCAGTTCTGTGCACTCAATCAACAGAGTTGAAGCTTCCTATTGATTGAGTAGTTCTGAAACACTCTCTCTGAGGAAACTGCATGTGGACATTTGGATCGCTTACGGGCCTATAGTGGAACAAGGAGTATCTTCAAATAAAAACTACACAGAAGGGTCCTGTGAAACTTTTTTCTGTTCTGTGCATTCAACTAACAGAGTTGAACCTTACTTTTGATTGAGCAGTTCTGAAACACTCTTTCTGTAGAACCTGCCTGTGGACATTAAGAGCGCTAAGGGGCCGATAGTGTAAAAGGAATATCTTCAAATTAAAACTACACAGAAGCATTCTGTGAAACTTGTTTCTTTTCTGTGAATTCAACTACCAGAGTTGAACCTTACTTTTGATTAAGCAGTTCTGAAAAACTCTGTGTAGAAACTGCAAGTGGATATTCAGAGAACTAAGGGGCCTATAGAGGAAAAAGGAGTATCTTCTAATAAAAACTATACGGAAGCATTCGGCGAAACTTCTTTCTGTTCTGTTCATTCAACTAACCGAGTTGAAGCTTACTTTTGATTGAGCAGTTCTGAAACACTCTTTCTGTACAAACTGCAAGTGGACATTCTGTGCGCTAAGGTGTCTGTAGGGGAAAAAGGAATATCTTCATATAATTACACAGAAGCATTCTGTGAAACTTCTTCCTGTTCTGTGCCTTCAACTAACAGAGTTCAACCTTACTTTTGAGTGAGCAGTTCTGAAACGCTCTTTCTGTAGAAACTGCAAGTGGACATTCCGAGCGCTTAAGGGTCTATAGTGGAAAAAGGCATATCTTCAAATAAAAACTACACAGAAACATTCTGCGAATCTTATTTCTCTTCTGTGAATTCAACTAACAGAGTTGAAAATTACTTTTGATTGAGCAGTTCTGAAACTCTCTTTCGGGAGAAACTGCAGGTGGACATTCTGACCGTTAAGCGGCCTATATTGGAAAAAGTAATATCTTCAAATAAAAACTACACAGAAGCATTCTGTGAATCTTCTTTCTGTTCGGTGCATTCAACTAACAGAGATGAAGCTTATTTTTGATTGAGTAGTTCTGAAACACACTCTCTGTAGAAAATGCATGTGGACATTCGGAGCTCTAAGGGGCCTATAGTGGGAAAAGGAATATCTTCAAATAAAAAGTACACAGAAGCATTCTGTGAAACTTCATTCTGTTCTGTGCACTCCACTTACAGAGTTGAACCTTATTTTTGATTTAGCAGTTCTGAAACAATCTTTCGGTACAAACCGCAAGTGGACAACCTGTGCGCTAAGGGGCCTGTAGTGGAAAAAGGAATATCTTCAAATAA
>NW_026662898.1:1877-2250 GCF_009828535.3 Hylobates moloch | reverse complement strand
ATGCTAAAATTGGGCAGGACAAACAGAGGTCCCCAATATCCTCTGTCCCCTTAGATGCATAGTTCCATTCACTAACAACTTTCTGTCCTAGAGTGGTACGTTCGCTACAATCATTCAACCTACAATGACACATCACTCTGATGATGAGACCACATAGCTCTCCTTAGTATTCACTTGGGTGTTGTAAATTCTATGGACTGGAGCAATGGCACAGTTACATGTATCTGCTATTATTCTATCATATGGAATAGTTTCACTTCAGTACCAATGCACTGTGTCCTATCTCTGCACTGTTTCTTCACTTTCAGTGCCTTGCAACGACTCAACTATTGATTTATTTATTTATATTTAAAATAGACACATCTCACTATAT
>NW_026662898.1:0-1867 GCF_009828535.3 Hylobates moloch | reverse complement strand
TTTTTTTTTTTTTTTTTTTACTTCTGGTAGAATTCAACTGTGAATCCTCTGGTCCTGGGCCTTTTTTTTGGTTGGTAGGCTGTTAATTACTGCTTCAATTTTAGAACTTATTATTGGTCTATTTGAGGATTTGATTTCCTCCTGGATCAGTCTTGGTAGGGTATACGTGTCCAGGAATTTATCTATTTCTTCTAATTTTCTAATTTATGTGCATGGAGGTGTTGTTTGTAGTCTCTGATGGCTGTGTGTATTGCTGTGGGGTTAGTGGTGATATCCCCCGTATTTCGGATTGTGTGTGGATTTTTTTTTTTTGAGATGGAGTCTGTATCACCGTGCTAGAGTGCAGTGGTGCTATCTCGGCTCACTGCAACCTCCACTTCCTGGGTTCCAGCGATTCTCCTGCCTCAGCCTTCCGAGTAGCTGGGACTACAGGTGCACGCCATCATGCCCAGCTAATTTTTGTGTTTTTAGTAGAGACAGAGTTTCACCATTTTGGATCAGGATGGTCTTGATCTCTTGACCTTGTTATCCACCTGCCTCGACCTCCCAAAGTGCTGGGATTACAGGTGTGAGCCACTGCACCCAGCCTGATTGTGTTTATTTTAACCTTCTCCTTTTCTTCTTTATTAGCCTAGCTAGAAGTTTATCTATTTTATTAATTTTTTCAAAACACACGCTACTGAATTCATCGATTTTTTGAAGGGTTTTTTTGTGTCTCTATCTCCTTCAGTTCAGCTGTGATCTTGGTTATTTACTATCTTCTATTAGCTTTGGCATTTGTTTGCTCCTGTCCTCTAGATCTTTAGTTGTGATGTTAAGTTTTTAACAAGTCTTTTCTAACTTTTTGATGTGGGTGTTTAGTGCAACAAATTTCCCTCTTAACACTGCTTTAGCTGCATCCCAGAGATTCTGGTACATTTTATCTTCATTCTCATTAGTTTCAAAGAACTTCTTGATTTCTGCCTTAATTGCATTATTTACCCAAAAGTCATTCCAGTGCGGATTGTTCAGTTTCCATGTAGTTGTATGGTTTTGCATGAATTTCTTAATTTTGAGTTCTAATTTGATTGTGCTGTGGTCCAAGAGACTGTTATAATTTCAGTTCTTTTGCATTTGGTGAAAAGTGTTTTACTTCCAGTTATGTGATCAATTTTAGAGTAACTGCTGTGTGTTGATGAGAAGAATGTATATTCTATTGTTTTTGGGTGGAGAGTTTTGTAGATACCTGTTAGGTCCATTTGATCCAGAGCTGAGTTCAGCTCCTGAATATCTGTTAATTTTCTGTTTTGATGATCTGTCTAATATTGTCAGTGGGGTGTTAAAGTCTCTCATTATTATTGTGTGGGAGTCTAAGTCTGCATTGTTTTATCATGATCCTTAGCTTCTTTCCATTGGGTTACAACATGGTCTTTTAGGTCAGCGAAGTTTATTTTTATCCACATCTTGTCATTTTAGTCATCTCAGTCTCAGCCCACTTCTGAGCCCTTGGTGGAGAGGTGTTGTGGTCATTTGGAGGAAAAGGGGCACTCTGGGTTTTTGAGTTTTCAGGTTTCTTTTGTGCTAATCCTTTTTTTTTTTTTTTTAAGAATTAAAAGGGGCAACATGAATTTCTTTTTTTTTTTTTTCAAAATTGAAACTCATGAATATCACTATCGCTTAGTAAAGTTCAGGAGAAAAAATCAAGTTAGATATGCAAAAATGTGATATGAATGTGATAGGAGATGTTATTCTCTGAAGCTTAATTTCATCTGAAAGAAATGTAAGAGAAAATAAAAAGCATTGTCAAATTCTTTCTTATCCTTGTGGGTTTATCTAGCTTCAAGCTTTGAGGTTGCTGACCTTTAGATGGGGGTTTTGGTTTTGTTGT
>NW_026662897.1:0-2250 GCF_009828535.3 Hylobates moloch | reverse complement strand
CAGTGAACCTGGCATGCAGGTTTCATGTGGATGTCAGTTTCCAAATCGGTGGGTTCAATATCTGTGACACCTTGGGGACACTTGGTTCAAATCCATTGAGCTTTCTGAGCCACTGCCCAACTGGCTGCCAACGTGGCTTTGCCGTGTCATGTTCCCAGCAGACCTGGATGAGAGTTTCCAGGACCCATAATTCTCCCAGCGTTTGGTGCTGTCAGTGTTGTCTGGGTAGGCTCATGGGCCCTCCATCCTGCCACCCTCCCGTAGGTCCTACCACGGGTCCCCGTGGGTCAGGGAGAGCACCTTTCACCATTGTGCATGATTCTCTTTGCTGTCGTCTGTCTCCTCAGGATCCTCCTGGGCTCTGGCCCCACATGTTCCAGCCTGGCCCAGGGCTTGGAACCAGGGAGGTGCTCGGTTCATGGTGCCTGCTGCTCCCTGGGCCAGGAGAGCTTTTGGTGGCTCTGTCATCCCTCTTGAGTGACCCTGGCTTCTGCTCCGGGGAAGTCCCCATCCCTCTCATTCACCCCATCTCCGCTGGGACCCTGTGGCTCCCGTAGGCTTACTTGGCTCCATATCGACGCCTGAAGAAGACATGGTTCTGGAGAGTCCTGCTAACATCCCGGTCGATCTGATGGATGTGTTCAGATGACCTCTTGCCCTTCTCCTTCATGAGCTGCAGGGCAGGGCCAAGAGGAGGAAGCAGCCTCAGAACACATGGAAGACTCCCTGCCCCAAATGGCAGTCAGCCCACAGTCAGCACTTCGGGAAGGAAGGAAAGAAGGAAGGTTTCCTTCTGCAGAAAGCTGCTTTTTGGCTTGTTATTGAAGCCAGGGAGGGTCACCAGAGCCGAGTTTGTCTGTGGTGACTATGCCACCGTCCATGCCCAGGATGTGCATGTGACCATCCTCCCCCATGCCCCCCAGGGTGGGTTTGATGTTCCCTCCAGCTGGAGACCTGGGCCCCTGACACGGCCTGTCCCGTTTGTTGTGCTCTGGCTGAGTGTACCTTGTATTTGCCGGGGTTTTTGGATTTGATTTCCTGAATGTTCAGGAGGACTGACCATGCCTGGCCCCGGATGTTCCTGGGAATCCCCTTGTATGTGCGATCTACGAGCTGTGGGCAGAAAACAGTCTGGTGTTACAGGCCACGGGGTGACCCCAGTGAGGACCAGAGCTCGGGGATCCTGGGAATTGTCGGTTTTGGCCCCATGATTCCTCAGTAGAGGTGAGATGGAGCTGGGACAGGGTCTCCCTTCCCAGGACTGAAAGAGTGGATGGACACTCAGAGTCAAAACTCTGATCTGAACCTTTTTCTTCCTTCGGGTCACCAGGGCATCCCTAGCCTTCAGCTCCAGGTGGTCCCAGCCCTAGATTCAGATTCCCTCCCAGCAAGGTGACGCTTGCACGAACAGGCAGGCAATCTGGCGACCAGGCCTGCAGTCCTCTGGGTGAGGACAGTGTGCCACGCGCCCTCTGAGAGGGTGACGGTGCCAGGCCACAGCCATGGGTGCCTGTCCCCTGTCTCTGCAGAGAGTGCTTCTGCGGGCCTCTCCCTCCACACATTACCTTTTCGCTGTTCTTGTACGTCTCCCATTTGCCCAGCATCTCCAGCCACTTGCTCTTTCTCCTTGTCTCCCGCCGAATTCGCTGTCAAATGAGGAATGTTGGAGTTAGTGGAGCTGCTGGGCTTCCCAGAGCTGCCCGTGGATGCTGGGTCTTGGGCTCTGGAGCCCTGGTGGGACCCAGCTGGAAGGAGCCAGGGAAGGGCAGACCCTAAGGGCTGACAGCCTTTGAGCAAATGAGCACCAGTGGGCTGGCTTTGGGACCCCGGGATGTGCCATCCTCAGGCCACAGACACACCAGTCTTAGGTCCCAGCCTCTAGGTGGGTTCCTGACACAAGCGGGCAGCCACCCCCAAGCCAGGACTGTGGTTCTCACTTTGGAATTTTATCAAACTGCCAAAGTTAAGTCAACTTGGGGTCAGGTCTCTGCTGCCCCTCCCAGTGACAGTGTTGCCCTCACCCGCCACCGCCCAGGCCAGCTGCTTCCGCTGCCTCACTGACCACCCGCCCAATCCCTATATCCCTGGATCAGCCCCTCCATGCATCAGGCTCTTACCTTTGCCTCCCGCGCAGTCAGAGGAGGCAGCCTCGTCTCACTGTAAGGCAACCCAGGCAGAGCTGAGGACCTGCACAGGGCCTGGAGCCGCCCCAGCCTGGGAGCCAACCCCGAGAAAGGACTGGCACTGTCC
>NW_026662896.1:0-2250 GCF_009828535.3 Hylobates moloch | reverse complement strand
TGCAACATGAATGAGTCTACAGGATGTTACAGTGAGTGAAAGAAAGCAAAGGCCAAGCACGGTGGCTCATGACTGTAATCCCACCAATTTGGGAATCCAAGGCAGGTGGAGCACTTGAGCCCAGGAGTTGGAGGTCAAACTGGGCGACGTGGTGAAACCCCATCTCTACAAAAAAAATACAAACATTAGACAGGTGTGGTGTTGGACACCTGTGGTCCTACCTACTCAGGAGACTCAAGTGGGAGGATCTCTTGAACCCGGGAGGTGGAGGCCGTGGGGAGCCGTGTTGGTATCACTGTACTCCAGCCTGGTTGACAGAGTGAGACCCTGTCTCAAAAAGGAAATAAATACATAATAAATTTTTAAAAAGCGAGCACAGAAGTCGAATAATGCGTGACCTGACTGACACGAGGAACGTAACATTGTTGCAATCATAGCTGCAGAGAGCAGAACGGAGGTTACCCGAGGCGGTTGCCAGGGAGGGTTTGGGGAGATGTTGGTCAATTGATACCAAATTTCACACAGGAATATTTCTAGAGATCTACTGAGAGGCACGGCGACTACAGTGAATACCTACGTATTGTCTACTTGAAAATAGCTGTGGGAGTCGATTTTAAACGGATTCTCATCACAATCAAATCAGGATGCGAGGAAACGAGTGTGTTAATTAGCTTGATTTGGTCATTCCACAATGTATACATGAATGAAGCCTCACGTTGTACACCATAAATATATATAATTTTCACTGGTCTATTTAAAATGAAAAGTTAAATACATTATAAAACTTAAATGAAATAACATACAATAAAAAAGACTTTTATTTGTTAAATCTCCACAGAAGGAGTCTAAGTCATAAAGGAAAATAAACTTCCAGGAGTGGTAAAATCAATCAGAAACGTCCCACTTCAGTGCTTCGCGAAAAGTGTCGGACAGAGTGGACATCCTGTTGTTCACTAACTCCTTGATCTGGAACAGTTAGTGTGTGTGTATATATGGGTGTGTGCGCTTATACACACAAATTAAATTAATGGTAATGAAAGCATTCGGATTCTCAGTTTAATTTAGTTATGTATACAGACAACCCCCCCCCCGCCCCCCACACTCACATTTATCAAATAGGCCACTGCACCAAAACTGGCTACTTAGTGTGTCATCTCTCACTGCAGATTCAAAAGAGAAACGTGAATTTAGAGAGGCATGATGGTTCGTTCTCTCTTGGAGTCCAGTTGGAAGTTGACTGACTGATTGAGACATTGTAGTTGGTTGGTCTGGGTGGAAGAATCCACTTGGACACTTAAATGAACACCTAATATGTGCGATCGTCTTAAGGCTGCCCGTGTGTTGCTTCGTTCATTCCTCACCATGACCTCCTGATCAGACTTTGGAGATCAAAAACCAGAAGCGCGCAGAGGTTATTCTTCCAGTGTTACAAAGCTAGTACGTGGTGGAATTGGAATGTGATCCCAGATGTGTCGTTCTAGAGCCTAAGTGTTTCAGCCACCTCACTGTGATGGCTCTACCGAAAAACAGCTAAGCGCGCATTGAGAAGCTGGGAACTTTCAGCTTTGCTTTTAAATGTTTTTTCTTTTCAATGTTTAAATTCATAGGGAGATTGATTGGGCGCCAGCCCCGGGGGTGGGGGAAAAGACGGGCGGGGGAGGGGAGGTTCAGAAAGCCCCACAGAAGGGGAAGGTGCCCAGGAGAGAAGACTGTCAGGAGGCTGTTGGGTCAGGGGCTTCGCCTTGTTCTCCGAGGCCATGGAGGTCCAGGTGGGCTGGGGGAGGCGAGTGTTGTAAGGCCAGAGGTCTGGGAGGGACGGAGGGATTGGGACAGGCGCGAGGGGCCGCGGCAGGGACACGGGGGACTGGGAGTGGGGGCTCGGGCCTCGGGGAGCGCATTGGTGGAAGGGCAGAGGTCCCGGAGCGGCAGAGGGATGGGGACAGGGGCGACGGCCCGCGGCAGGCACTCCGGGGGACTGGGAGTCGGGGGTCGGGGTGAGTCTCGGCTTTTGGCCCTGTCCTGCCGCCGGCTGCTCCCGTTTCTTTCGCTTTGCGGGGAGGTGGACAGGGTTAGCTCTCGGGATTGAGGGCGGTTTTGGAAGCGGCCTGGGGCTAAGGACAGGCCAGGGCGGCGGGAGAGGCGGAGCGGTGGCATCGCTGGATCTGGGCGCGCTGTCGGACCTTCCACATCACCAGCTGCAGGCAGGCGTTGGCGTCCTCGCTGGAGTTGTGCCCGTCCTGGCTGTCCTGG
>NW_026662895.1:0-2251 GCF_009828535.3 Hylobates moloch | reverse complement strand
GTTTGTAGTATTCTCTGATGGTTGATTGTATTTCTGTGGGATCAGTGGTGATATCCCCTTTTTCATTTTTTATTGCATCTATTTGATTCTTCTCTCTTTTCTTCTTTATTAGTCTTGCTAGCGGTCCATCAATTTTGTTGATCTTTTCAAAAAACCAGCTCCTGGATTCATTAATTTTTTGAAGGGTTTTTTGTGTCTCTATTTCCTTCAGTTCTGCTCTGATTTTAGTTATTTCTAGCCTTCTGCTAGCTTTTGAATGTGTTTGCTCTTGCTTTTCTAGTTCTTTTAATTGTGATGTTAGGGTGTCAATTTTGGATCTTTCCTGCTTTCTCTTGTGGGCATTTAGTGCTATAAATTTCCCTCTACACACTGCTTTGAATGTGTCCCAGAGATTCTGGTATGTTGTATCTTTGTTCTCGTTGGTTTCAAAGAACATCTTTATTTCTGCCTTCATTTCATTATGTACCCAATAGTCATTCAGGAGCAGGTTGTTCAGTTTCCATGTAGTTGAGCGGTTTTGAGTGAGTTTCTTAATCCTGAGTTCTAGTTTGATTGCACTGTGGTCTGAGAGACAGTTTGTTATAATTTCTGTTGTTTTACATTTGCTGAGGAGAGCTTTACTTCCAACTATGTGGTCAATTTTGGAATAGGTGTGGTGTGGTGCTGAAAAAAATGTATATTCTGTTGACTTGGGGTGGAGAGTTCTGTAGATGTCTATTAGGTCCACTTTATGTAGAGCTGAGTTCAATTCCTGGATATCCTTGTTAACTTTCTGTCTCGTTGATCTGTCTAATGCTGACAGTGGGGTGTTAAAATCTCCCATTATTATTGTGTGGGAGTTTAAGTCCCTTTGTAGGTCACTGAGGACTTGCTTTATGAATCTGGGTGCTCCTGTGTTGGGTGCATATATATTTTGGATAGTTAGCTCTTCTTGTTGAATTGATCCCTTTACCATTATGTAATGGCCTTCTTTGTCTCTTTTGATCTTTGTTGGTTTAAAGTCTATTTTATCAGAGACTAGGATTGCAACCCCTGCCTTTTTTTGTTTTCCAGTTGCTTGATAGATCTTCCTCCATCCCTTTATTTTGAGTCTATGTGTGTCTCTGCACGTGAGATGGGTTTCCTGAATACAGCACACTGATGGGTCCTGACTCCTTATCCAGTTTGCCAGTCTGTGTCTTTTGATTGGAGCATTTAGCCCATTTACATTTAACGTTAATATTGTTATGTGTGAATCTGATCCTGTCATTATGATGTTAGTTGGTTATTTTGCTCGTTAGTTGCTATAGTTTCTTCCTAGCCTCGATGGTCTTTACAATTTGGCATGTTTTTGCAGTGGCTGGAACCGGTTGTTCCTTTCCATGTTTAGTGCTTCCTTCAGGAGCTCTTTTAGGGCAGGCCTGGTGGTGACAAAATCACTCAGCGTTTGCTTGTCTGTAAAGTATTTTATTTCTCCTTCACTTATGAAGCTTAGTTTGGCGGGATAGCAAATTCTGGGTTGAAAATTCTTTTCTTTAAGAATGTTGAATATCGGTCCCCACTCTCTTCTGGCTTGTAGAGTTTCTGCTGAGAGATCAGCTGTTAGTCTGATGGGCTTCCCTTTGTGGGTAACCCGACCTTTCTCTCTGGCTGCCCTTAACATTTTTTCCTTCATTTCAACTTTGGTGAATCTGACAATTATGTGTCTTGGAGTTGCCCTTCTCGAGGAGTATCTTTGTGGCGTTCTCTGTATTTCCTGAATCTGAATGCTGGCCTGCCTTGCTAGATTGGGGAAGTTCTCCTGGATAATATCTTGCAGAGTGTTTTCCAACTTGGTTCCATTCTCCCCATCATTTTCAGGTACACCAATCAGACGTAGGTTTGGTCTTTTCACATAGTCCCAAATTTCTTGGAGGCTTTGTTCATTTCTTTTTATTCTTTTTTCTCTAAACTTCCCTTCTCTCTTCATTTCATTCATTTCATCTTCCATCAGCGATACCCTTTCTTCCAGTTGATCGCATCTGCTACTGAGGCTTCTGCAATCTTCGCGTAGTTCTCGAAACTTGGCTTTCAGCTCCATCAGCTCCTTTAAGCCCTTCTCTCCATTGGTTATTCTAGTTATCCATCCTTCTAATTTTTTTTCAAAGTTTTTAACTTCTTTGCTATTGTTTTGAATTTCCTCTCGTAGCTCAGAGTACTTTGATCGTCTGAAGCCTTCTTCTCTCAACTCATCAAAGTCATCCTCCATCCAGCTTTGTTCCGTTGCTGGTGA
>NW_026662894.1:0-2252 GCF_009828535.3 Hylobates moloch | reverse complement strand
CTGTCAATAATAATAATAATAATAATAATAATAATAATAATAATACTTTCTTCAATTCCTTCCACTCAATCTTTCCTCTGGCTCATTAGCCTTGAACTCCTTGACTCAATCAATCCTCCCACCTCACCCTCCCAAGTAGCTGGGACTACAGGTGGGCAGCACTCCACCCAGCTTGTATACCATTTTATCAACTGTGTAGATTCAGGTACTCACCACCACAGTCAGGATATGGAACAATTACAGCATCACAGATTCTTCCCGTTGCCCTTTTATAACCACACCCATCTCCCGCCACCCTCCCTTCCCCAATCCATGGCAACCACTTACTCTGCCCTCCACTTCTTAAATTTTGTTATTTCAACAAATGCTATATAAATAGGCACTTTTCAAAAGTTTTCTGCACTCAGAGTGAGAAACATATGCAGTGCTACAGTATTTCAAGAAGGGTAGAACCCTCTTGTGTTTTCTTACACCATTTAAAGGAAAATATTTCCTTCTAGCAGAGTAAAATTGACTCACTTTCTGGGTACTTTAGTAAATTTCTACTTTAGTAATGGTGGCTGAATCCCCTTAGCAATGGGCACTGCTTCAAGCAGTAGTTTCTATGAAGGAAAACAGCCTCCCCACACCCTATATAGTTCGGACAGAACTTTGGGGCTGGAGGAAAGAAAAGTTTTTGCCTGAAATTCATGTATCAAAATTGTCACACATTGATAAAGGACAGAATTCAAACCTAACATATGAAAATGGGGCTGGGCGTGGTGGCTCATGCCTGTAGTCCCAATACTTTGAGAGGCTGAGGCAGGAAGATTCAATTAAGTCCAGGAGTTCAAGACCAGCCTGGACAACAAAGGGAGACCCCATCTCTACAAAAAATTTTTTTAAATTAGCTGACTGTGGTGGCACAGCCTGTGGTCCTAGCTACTCAGGAGGGTGAGGTGGGAGGATGGCTTGAGCCCAGGAGGTTGAGGCTGCTGTGAGCTATGATCGTGCCACTGTACTCCAGCCTGGGTGACAGAAGAAGACCCTGTCCCTCCCGCCTCCCCCAAAAAAAAGATAAAAAGAAAAATGCTTGATTTATACTCATAGTCTCATATTCCATTTCATATTCCATCTTGGAACCAAATATTTAGATTCTTTGGGACTCTCAGAGAAAATGTGCTTTCCTTTGAACATAAAGTTGCCACTAAGTGGGATCCAAGTTTATCCAAGTTCATTAGAAGATATAAGCTTAGCACTGTTTTCCTGTAATGGAGAGGGATACTACATACTCTCTCCTTTCCTTCTCTCATATGGCAGAATGGCAAAAGGAGTGGGTGGGAAGGTTGCCCAGGTTACGGGTCAGTAGTTCTTTTTTCATGTGTTCTCAACTGGCTTTGTTGTTCTAGGTTTCCCCTTACTACCCAGAGTGACTGGGATGTTGTCACTACATCTTGCTGGTTTCTCCCCTCTTGTTTTCTGCTTGGCCAATCCCAGCCCTTCTCCTTCCCAACTTAACTATTCAACATTCTGATTTCAACATCTTTTTCCTTCTCCTGCTGTGGAGACATCTAAAGAATTTCACCTGCTGTGTGTTTCCAACAGGCCAATTAAAATATGGAGCGGGTGGAGGGAAAGAAGAGGAACAAGAACAGCAAAGAAGAAATTACCAAGCATTCAGCAAAGCAAAGAGAGGCCTCCTATTAGGTTTCAGTGAAGCCATTGAGCTGATCTTTTACAATCTTCACGGACTGTTGTCAGAGAGGAGATGAGTGAGCCAACTGAAGTGGAAAAATTGAAAAATGAAGGTAGAAAATGATCTGGAAAACTATACTCCCCAAGAAGAAAGACTTTAAGTATCCTAAAGCCCAAAGGATTAATGGTCCTTACTACTACTGTGGGTTGCATTCTATTTTAAAGACAACTGGTATCAGTGGGTAAATAATGTAGTAGTAACTTGAGAACAAGGAAAACCTACCTGAGTTGTGTCATTTCAAATACCTATTAAAGAGTTGAGTAGAGGATGCAAGTATGAGAGACTCGCTGCAGTATGTAATTATGCACTTTGAAAGCATGGTCCATCCATGGCAATCAAAGCACATTACCAACTTTAATTGTTTTTTGTAACACCTCTGTAAGACCATTATTCCCCACAGACAGATGAAGAAATGGAGACAGAAAGGTTACCAGGCGCCTTCAGTCACCATGAATCATCTGTGGAGTTGCTCCTATTCCAGATTGATTTGTCATTTCAGTTAATTGACCATTTCCAA
>NW_026662893.1:0-2252 GCF_009828535.3 Hylobates moloch | reverse complement strand
ATATTTATATATATTATATATAGCATAATATATTTATAAAATATAAATAATATATAATATATATTTATATATAACATATATTTTTATATATAAAAAATATATATTTTATAGAGCGAGACGGAGTTTCGCTCTTGTTGTCCTGGCTGGAGTTCAATGGCGTGATCTCGGCTCACAGCAACCTACAACTCCCGGGTTCAAGCCATTCTCCTGCCTCAGCCTCTGGAGCAGCTGGGATTATAGGCATGAGCCACCACGCCTGACTAATTTTGTATTTTTAGTGGAGACAGGGTTTCTGCATGTTGGTCAGGCTGGTCTCGAACTCCTGACCTCAGGTGATCCGCCCACCTCAGCCTCCCAAAGTGCTGCGATTACAAGCATAAGCCACCGCGCCCAGCCTACAAAAATATTTTTTAACTTAGTCAGATGTAGTGTAGTCCTAGCTACCCAGGAGGCTGAGGCAGGAGGATTACTTGAGCCCAGGAAGTCAGGGCTCCAGTGAATAATGAATGTACCACTGTATTCCAGCCTGGGCAACAAAGCAAGACTCTATCTCAGGCCGGGCGCGGTGGCTCACGCTTGTAATCCCAGCACTTTGGGAGGCCGAGGCGGGCGGATCATGAGGTCAGGAGATTGAGACCACGGTGAAACCCCGTCTCTACTAAAAATACAAAAAAATTAGCTGGGCGTGGTGGCGGGCGCCTGTAGTCCCAGCTGCTCGGAGAGGCTGAGGTGGGACAATGGCGTGAACCCGCGAGGCGGAGCTTGCAGTGAGCCGAGATTGCGCCACCGCACTCCAGCCTGGGCCACAGAGCGAGACTCTGTCTCAAAAAAAAAAAAAAAAAAGACTCTATCTCAAACATAAATAAATAAATAAAGTTTACTTTTAAAGTAAATCCTAATAGTTTACCATGAGTTCAAGAGCAAAGTCTATTGGCAATGCATTTATTTTGTTTAAGTTACAGTCAATTGTACATATTAGGCACTCAAAAAATGTTTATGTACAAATGGAATAGCTGTTGGACAAATAAACATAGACATTAACTACAGTAACAATCAGTTTTAAAAGTATAAAGAGGGCCAGGTGTGGTGGCTCACACATGTAATCCTAGCACTTTGGAGGCTGAGGTGGGTGGATTACTTGAGGTCAGGAGTTCGAGACCAGCCTGGCCAACATGGCGAAACCCCATCTCTGCTAAAAATACAAAAATTAGCTGGGCCTGGTGGTGCATGTCTGTAGTCCCAGCTACTTGGGAGGCTGAGGCAGGAGAATTGCTTGAACCCGGAAGATGGAGGTTGCAGTGAGCAGAGATTGCACCACTGCACTCCAGGCTGTGCGACAGAGCGAGACTCCATCTCGGGAAAAAAAAAAAAAAGTATAAAGAGATTTCTAGAGTGTGCAGGAAGCTGAAGTGGCTGGTTCTAGAGATGACAGAATTAGCTGTAAGAAATCAGAGCACAAATCTGGGCAAGAGGGAGCACCCCAGCTTGGTTACTAGAGGGAGAAGAGGCTTGCCACCAGGAGGAATAAGTACAAGAAGGAAACAGACACAGAACAGTTCCTAGAGATTTATTATAATCTGTTTCTTCTTTGGCTTTTTGCTTTGCCCCATATGCACACATAGTATAGATTTCTATAATCTGCATTCTTCTTTGGCTTTTGTTTAGCCACACACATACACGTACTCAAATAATCAAGTGGCCTAAACACAGAGATTAGAAACCAATTAATTAGAAACACAGAGATTAGAAAGAAATCAGAAGCCCTACCAGTCTACCCCTCCCCGACCCTGCATCTGATGTGGAGCCATAGTCAAGTGCCTAGGAGGAAGACAAACTTGAAGGACAACCCTTAATAAAGCTTCTAGGAAAGTTCAGAGATCTCAGAGGAACTTGATGCACAGCCAAAGCGCTGACAAAGGCCTAGGCGCTAGCTTTCCGGAACAACTGGAAAATAGCCACAGCCGCCTTCCCAGCTTTGCTGTCACAGAAAGTTAATTACTTATTGCGTCAGCACTGTCAGAATCATCCTAGGGGGAAAAAAAAAGACAAAGCACCTGTAGACCCTGCAAAGCAGCAACATTTGTGTTAACAAATACTGCTCCCTCCCTCCTGCTCTCCAAGTTTCTTTTTGTGATTTCCTAAACCACCCAACTTAGAGGGCTAATATGGAAGGTTTTAATTTACTTTGGATATTAAGTAAACCAATGCTACTTTGTCATACATCATTAGTTTCAGGATTTTTTTTTTTTTTT
>NW_026662892.1:0-2252 GCF_009828535.3 Hylobates moloch | reverse complement strand
CAAATAAAAACTACACAGAAGCATTTTGTGAAACTTCTTTCTGTTCTGTGCATTTAACTAACGGAGGTGAAGCTTACTTTTGATGCAGCAGTTCTGAAACACTGTTTCTGTAGAAACTGCATTGGGACATTCGGAGCACTAAGGGGCCTATTGTGGAAAAAGGAATATCTTCAAATAAAAACTACACAGAAGCATTCTGTGAAACATCTTTCTGTTCTGTGCATTCAACTAACAGAATTGAAGCTTACTTTTGATAGAGTAGTTATGAAACACTCTTTCTGTAGAAACTGCAAGGGGACATTCGGACCGCTAAGGGACCTACAGTGGAAAAAGGTTTATCTTCAAATAAAAACAACACAGAAGCATTCTGTGAAACTTCTTTCTGTTCTGTGCATTCAACTAACAGGGTTGAAACTTACTTTTCATTTAGCAGTTCTGAAACACTCTTTCTGTAGAAACTGCAAGTGGACAATCTGAGCGCTAAGGGTATTATAGTGGAAAAACGAGTATCTTCAAACAAAAACTACGCAGAAGCAATCTGTGCAACTTCTTTCTGTTCTGTGCATTCAACTAACAGAGTTGAAGATTAGTTTTGATTGATCAGTTCTGAAACACTCTTTCTGTAGAAACTGGAAGGGGATATTTTGAGGACTAGGGGGCCTTTAGTGGAAAAAGGAATATCTTCAAATAAAAACTACACAGAAGCATTCTGTGAAACTTCCTTCTGTTCTGTGCATTCAACTAGCAGAGTTGAAGCTTACTTTTGATAGAGCAGTTCTGAAACACTCTTTCTGTAGAAACTGCAAGTAGAAATTCTGAGCGCTATGAGGCTTATAGTGGAAAAAGGAATATCTTCAAATCAAAACTACACAGAAGCATTCTGTGAAGCATCTTTCTGTTCTGTGCATTCAACTAACAGAGTTGAAGCTTACTTTTGATAGAGCAGTTCTGAAAAACTCTTTCTGTAGAAACTGCAAGGGGACATTCGGAGCGCTAAGGGTATTATAGTGGAAAAAGGAATATCTTCAAAGGAAAACTACATAGAAGCATTCTGTGAAACTACTTACTGTTCTGTGCATGCAACTAACTGAGTTGAAGCTTACTTTTGATAGAGCAGTTCTGAAACACTCTTTCTGTAGAAACTGGAAGAGGATATTTTGAGCACTAGGGGGCCTTCAGTGGAGAAAGGAATATCTTCCAATAAAAACTACACAGAAGCATTCTGTGAAACTTCTTACTGTTCTGTGCATTCAACTAACAGAGTGGAAGCTTAGTGTTGATTGAGCAGTTCTGAAACACTGTTTCTGTAGAAACTGCAAGGGGAAATTCGGAGAACTAAGGGGCCTATAGTGGAAAAAGGTATATGTTCAAATAAAAACTACACAGAAGCCTTCTGTGAAACTTCTTTCTGTTCTGTGCATTCAACAAAGGGAGTTGAAGCTTACTTTTGATAGAGCAGTTCTGAAACACTCTTTCTGTAGAAACTAAAAGCAGACATTCTGAGCGCCAATTGGCTTATAGTGCAAAAAGGAATATCTTCAAATAAAAACTACAGAGAATCATTTTGTGAAACTTCTTTCTGTTCTGTGCATTCAGCTAACAGATTTGAAGCTTACTTTTGATTGAGCAGTCCTGAAACACTGTTTCTGTAGTATCTGCATGAGGAAATTCGGAGCACTAAGGGGCCTATAGCGGAAAAAGAATATCTTCAAACAAAAACTACACAGAAGCATTCTGTGCAACTTCTTTCTTTTCTGTGCATTCAACTAACGAAGTTGAAGATTAGTTTTGATTGAGCAGTTCTGAAACACTCTTTCTGTAGAAACTGGAAGAGGATATTTTGAGCACTAGGGGGCCTTTAGTGGAAAAAGGAATATCTTCAAATAAAAATTACTCAGAAGCATTCTCTGAAACTTCTTACTGTTCTGTGCATTCAACTAACAGAGTTGAAGCTTAGTTTTGATTGAGCAGTTCTGAAACACTGTTTCTGTAGAAACTGCAAGGGGAGATTCGGAGCACAAAGGGGCCTATTGGGGAAATAGGAATGTCTTCAAATAAAAACTACACAGAAGCATTCTGTGATACTTCTTTCTGTTCTGTGCATTCAACTAAGAGAGTTGAAGCTTGCTTTTGATATAGTCGTTCTTAAACACTCTTTCTGTAGAAACTGGAAATAGACATTCTGAGCGCTAAGGGGCTTATAGAGGAAAAACGAATATCTTCAAATAAAAACTACACAGAAGCATTTTGTG
>NW_026662891.1:0-2252 GCF_009828535.3 Hylobates moloch | reverse complement strand
AAAAAAAAAAAAAGATTAATTAACCCACAGAAGCCTACATGAAATACAAAAATGAAATTCAGTTTTATTTCACATATTCATACATACAGAATTAGCTGATACACACTTGTGTATGTAGTGTGTGTGTGTGTGTGTGTGTGTGTGTGTGTCTCACTGTTACTACTATGTAACAAATTGATCCAAACTTTGTGGCTTAAATGGCAAACATTTATTATCTCCCAGTTTCTGGACCTCAGGGATTTGGAAGTGAACTAGAGTGGTTCTAGCTCAGGGTCTCTCACGAGTGTGTAGTCAAGATGCCAGCTGGAGCTTCAGTCATCTGAAGGTTTGACTGGGGCTGTAGGGTCTGCTTCTAGGCTCACTCACATGGCTGTTGGCAGGAGGCTTTAATTCTTCACTGGCCCTTGGCTGGAGCCCTCATTTCCTAATCCAGGTTTTTCCCATTCCAAACCCTTATATCTCCTCCAGCTCCCAATGACCCATGCTGCCTCTCCATTTGAATAACAGGCAACATAGGTTGAGATTCTGTGTAGTGGGCCAGTGTAGTGGCTCATGCCTATAATCCCAGCATTTTGGGAGGCCAAGGTGGAAGGATCACTTGAAGCCAGGAGTTTGAGACCTCCCTAGGCAATATAGTGAGACCCTATCTCTAGAAAAATTTAAAAATTAGCTGGATATGATGGAGTGTGCCTTGTAGTTCTAGCTACTTGGGAGGCTGAGGCAGGAGGATCGCTTGAGCCCAGGAGTTCAAGGTTACAGTAACTGTGCAACTGTACTTCAGCCTGGGCAACAGAGCAAGACCTTGTCTCTAAAAAATATAAATAAATAAATAAAAGATTCTGTGTAGCTTAGATTATTATGCTGACTTGTGCTTTTCCAAAGCCAACTTCAATGTGGATCAAGTACTATTTTGTGGATCAAATGCTATTTTGTTATTATCTGGCCCTATAAGATTATAAGAATTCTACCTAGGTAAGAGTCTGAACTACCCACTGGGGAATGGGTTTCAGCAAGAAACCTCTTGATCCTTGGCCGGGTGCAGAGGCTCACACCTGTATTCCCAGCACTTTGGGAGGCTGAGGCAGGTGGATCACTTGAGGTCAGGAATTCGAGAATAGCCTGGCCAAAATGGTAAAACCCTCTCTCTACTAAAAATACAAAAATTAGTCAGGTGGGGTGGCACACACCTGTAATCACAGCTACTCAGGAGGCTGAGGCTGGAGAATCACTTGAGCATGGGAGGCGGAGGTTGAAGTGAGCTGAGATCATGCCACTGCCCTCCAGCCTGGGCAACAGAGCGAGACTCTGTCTCAAACACAAAACAAAACAAAACAAAACAAAACAAAACACAGAATTTGCTCCTAAGCATACCAGGAGAGTAGTCCAATAGTGGCCCAGCTAAAGAAAGGATTTCAGTAAGAACCCACCCTCTGTCCATTTGTCAGAAATTCTACACAGAGGAAAAATCTAACCAGTACCTAAGAAGAAAACCTTCAATGAGATTGGTTCTTCATAAGCAAGTCAGAAAGTCCATGTGGGAAAAGCTCATGTTAACTGAACTAGCTATGGAAACCCTCAATAGGAAAGGTAGCCTGTAAGTATTCCTGTGAGTTTCCTTAATTTTACAAGGGTCCATAATTCCTCATCTCCTGAGCTCCCCCTACACGCCATATAATCAACCTGGGTTGGGAGCCCCTCTTTCTTATAACCACAGAACTCTGCACTGACCTCTACTTTAACACGTGGACTCTTGACTTTCATGTTTATCCCACGAACCATAAGTTCCTTAGAAGAGAACCTGGCACATACTAGATAATCAACGTTTCTTGAATATATTACTGAATGACTCATTACCTTACACAATTTGCCAAATTCAACACAGTCAGTTGCTTCAAAGGTGAAAGGGATCTGAGGCTGCTGTCTGTTATTCCCTTGCAGTCAGCCATATAAATGTGACTGAGATTTGGATAATTCTTGTCTATAAATTTGAAGGATGCATCAGTAACCCTTCTATTTCCTGTTTTTAAAAAACAGAAGAAAAGACAAGTATTGTATTTAGAATGCCACAAGAGTAAAAGTAAACGATAATGCTGAACCACATTTTTAATATAACAGACCTTCGAATCGGATCTTTCTGAGTTTACAAGTAGAAAGAGCTTTGAAAGTACAATCGGAGATATGCGGTGCACCAGTGAAAACCAGCGATGTAATATGAGAGCATTTTTCAACTAAAGCCTTCAGAAGAAAAAAAA
>NW_026662890.1:0-2253 GCF_009828535.3 Hylobates moloch | reverse complement strand
AGAAAATGTTAATTATGAGACATTTTACAAGATTATTTTTTGATTATATTATAGAACACTGTAATAAAAAAAAGTCAAACAATACAAAAACATAAAATAAAGTAGTCCCTAGCCATCCCGCTTTCTTTTTTTTGTTTGTTTTTTTTTTGAGACAGAGTCTCGTTCTGTCACCCAGGCTAGAGTGCAATGGCACAATCTTGGCTCACTGCAACCTCCACCTCCGGGTTCAAGTGATTCTTCTGCCTCAGCCTCCCAAGTAGCTGGGATTACAGGCACATGCCACCATGCCCAGCTAATTTTTGTATTTTTAGTAGAGACAGTTTCACCATGTTGGTCAGGCTGATCTCGAACTCCTGACCTCATGATCTGCCCACCTTGGCCTCCCAAAGGGCTGGGATTACAGGTGTGAGCCACTGCGCTCAGCTTAACCATCCCACTTTCTAAAGATAACGTTAATTAGGCCGGGCGCGGTGGCTCACGCTTGGAATCCCAGCACTTTGGGAGGCCGAGGCGGGCGGATCACGAGGTCAGGAGATTGAGACCACGGTGAAACCCCGTCTCTACTAAAAATACAAAAAAATTAGCCGGGCGTGGTGGCGGGCGCCTGCAGTCCCAGCTACTCGGAGAGGCTGAGGCAGGAGAATGGCATGAACCCGGGAGGCGGAGCTTGCAGTGAGCCGAGATCGCGCCACTGCACTCCAGCCTGGGCGACAGAGTGAGACTCCGTCTCAAAAAAAAAAATAAAAATAAAAAAATAAAGATAACGTTAATTATTCATTCATCCAACTTCCGGAGAAGACATCAGTTGCTATTATTAATGATTTAAATGAAATATATCCTTCTAGACCCTTGTCTCACTATACAAATTTTTTTAATTTTAAAAAACAAAAATGGAATCTTAATTCTCCATTCCACTGTCATCACTTAATGCATCTGAAAGATGTTTTCAGATCTGTACACATAGATCTTCATTATTTTTTCTTTTTTTCTTTTTAAGACAGAGTCTCATTTTGTTGCCCAGGCTGGACTGCAGTGGTGTGACCTTGGCTCACTGCAACCTGTGCCTCCGGGGTTCGAGCGATTCTCGTGCCTTGGCCTCCCAAGTAGCTGGGACTACAGGCACGCGCCACCACACCCAGCCAATTTTTTTATTTTTAGTAGAGACGAGGTTTCACCATGTTGGCCAGGCTGGTCTCGAACTCCTGACCTCAAGTGATCCACCCGCCTTGGCCTCCCAAAGTGCTGGGATTACAGGTGTGAGCCACCGCGCCTGGCCTACTTCATTCTTTTTATTGGCCACATAGGAAGTCATTGCATGGATGTACCATAATTTGTCTGACAAATCCCCTACTAAAGGACATTTCAGTTGTTTCCAATTTTAATAGTACACTCAAAGCTGCAACAAATACTTCTGTGCGTAAACCTACTCATCTGTGGGTGCATTTCTGTGAGACAGACACTAGCGGTAGAATTATATATGTACTTTTTGATGGGAAATCTGTGAAAATTCACACTCCCACCAATGGTGTCTAAGAGCACCTTTTTGCCAGTGCTGGATATCAATCCTAATCTTTGCCAGGCCCACCACTGGGTCCTTTGCTGGGTGGCTTCAACATCTAATGTCATTAAATACTATCTTAGTCAATCTGGACAAAAGACAGACACCACCACTAACCTTCGCACGAGAAACTGACACTCATTCTCAGTCCCACACAATTAAACCCAGTGCAAACGGATTTTCCACAGTATTAGCTCTGTGACTACAAGAAATGACTCTGTTAAAGCAGCCATGGACGTTTTCTGGTTCTCACCTGGTGGCCTGAGCTGAGGATGAAAGGAGCTGTAGTGTAATCCCAGCACTTTGGGAGGATAAGGTGGGCAGATCATTTGAGGTTGGGAGTTCAAGACCAGCCTGGCCAACATGGTGAAACCCCATCTCTACTAAAAATAAAAAAAATTAGCCAGGCATGGTGGTGGGCACCTGTACTTCCAGCTACTTGGGAAACTAAGGCAGAAGAATTGCTTGAACCCAGGAGGCAGAGGTTGCAGTGAGTTGAGACCGTGCCAGTGAACTCCAGCCTGGGTGAAAGAGTGAAACTCTGTCTCAAAAAAAAAAAAAAAAAAAGGAGCTATTGTTGTTTCTTAAGGAGCTATTGTTCCTTTTCTTCAAAAGGAGCTACTTTTTTTATTTTTAGTAGAGACGAGGTTTCTCCATGTTGGTCAGGCTGGTCTCAAACTGCTGACTTCAGGTGA
>NW_026662889.1:0-2253 GCF_009828535.3 Hylobates moloch | reverse complement strand
GAATATCTTCAAATAAAAAGTACACCGAAGCATTCTGTGAAACTTCTATCTGATCAGTGTGTTCAACTAACTGATTTGAAACTTACTTTCGATTGAGGAGCTTTCAAACACTCTTTCTGTAGAAACAGTAAGTGGACATTTGGAGCGATAAGAGGCCTATCGTGGAAAAAGGAATATCTTCAAATAAAAACTACAAGGAAGCATTCTGTGAAAATTATTTGTCTTCTGTTCATTCAACTAACAGAGTTGAACATTACTTTTTATTGAGCAGTTCTGAAACACACTTTCTGTAGAAACTGCAAGTGGACATTTGGTGCGCTAAGCGGCCTATAGTGGTAAAAGCAATATCTACAAATAAAAACTACACAGAAGCATTCTGTGAAACTTCTTTGTGTTCTGTCATTCAACTAACCGAGTTGAAACTTACTTTTGATTTAGCAGTTCTGAAAACTTCTTTCTGCAGAAACTGCAAGTGGACATTCAGAGCGCTAAGGGGCCTATAGCGGAAAAAGGAATATCTTCAAACAAATACTACACGGAATTATTTTGTGAAACTTCTTTCTCTTCTGTGCGTTCAACTAACAGAGTTGAACCTTACTTTTGATTGGGCAGTTCTGAAACACTCTTTCTGTAGAAACCGCAAGTGCACATTCTGAGCGTTAAGGGGCTTACAGTGGAAAAAGGACAATCTTCAAATAAAAACTACACAGAAGAATTCTGCGAAAATTCTTTCTAATCTGTGCATTCAACTAACAGAGTTGAACCTTACTGTTGATTGAGAAGTTGTGAAACACTCTTTCTGTAGAAATTGCAAGCGTACATTCCGGGCGTTAAGGTGCCTATAGTGAAAAAAGGAATATCTTAAATTAAAAACTACACAGAAGCATTCTGCGAAACTTCATTCTGATCTGTGCATTCAACTAGCAGATGTGAACCTTACTTTTGATTGAGGAGTTTTGAAACACACTTTCTGTAGAAACTGCAAGGGGATATTCGGAGCGCAAAGGGGCCTATAGTGGAAAAAGGAATATCTTCAAATCAAAGCAACACAGAAGCATTCTGTGAAAGTTCTCTCTGTTCTTTGCATTCAACTTCGAATTGAAACTTACTTTTCATTGAGCAGTTCTGAAACACTCTTTATGTAGAAACTGCAAGTGGACAGGCTGATCGCAAAGGGGCCAATAGTGGAAAAAGGAATATCTTCAAATAAAAACTACACAGAAGCATTCTGTTAAACTTCTTTCGGTTCTATGCATTCAACTAACAGAGTTGAATGTTTCCTTTGATTGAGCAGTTCTGAAACACTCTTTCTGTAGAAACTGCAAGTGGATATTCCGAGCTCTAAGGGGTCTATACTGGAAAAAGGAATATCTTAAAATAAAAACTACACAGAAGCATTCTGTGAAACTTCTTTCTGTTCTGTGCATTCAACTAACAGATTTGAACTTCACTGTTGATTGAGAAGTTCTGAAACTCTCTTTCTGTGGAAACTGCAAGTGGACATTCGTAGCGCTAAGGGGCCAATAGTGGAAAAAGGAATGTCTTCAAATGAAAACTACACAGAAGCATTCTGTGAAACTCCTTTCTCTTCTGTGCATTTAGCTAACAGAGGTGAACCATACTTTTTATTGAGCAGTTCTGAGACATTCTTTCTGTAGAAACTGCAAGTGTACATTCGTAGCGCTAAGGGGCCTAGAATGGAAAAAGGAATATCTTCAAATAAAAAGTACACAGAAGCATTCTGTGAAACTTCTTTCTGTTCCAAGCATTCAACTAACAGATTTGAACCTTACTTTGGATTGAGCAGTTCTGAAACACTCTTTAGAAAATGCAAGTGGACATACGGAAGTGTTGAAGAACTTATAGAGGAAAAAGGAATATCTTCAAATGAAAACAACACAGAAGCATTCTGTGAAACTTCTTTCTGTTCTGTGCATTCATCAAACAGAGTTGAAACGTACTTTTGATTGAGCAGTTCTGAAACACTCTTTCTGTAGGAACTGCAAGCGGACTTTGCGAGCGCTAAGGGGCCTAGGGTGGAAAAAGGAATATCTGCTAATAAAAACTACAAGGAAACATTCTGTGAAAATTCTTTCTGTTCTGTGCATTCAACTAACAGAGTTCAAAGTTACTTTTGATTGAGAAGTTCTGAACCACACTTTCTGTAGAAACTGCAAGTGGACATTTGGAACGCTAAGGGGCCTAGAGTGGTAAAAGAAATATCTACAAATAAACACTACACAGAAGCATTCT
>NW_026662888.1:0-2253 GCF_009828535.3 Hylobates moloch | reverse complement strand
AGAAGTGTCTGTTCATGTCCTTTGCCCACTTTTTGATGGGGTTGTTTTTTTCTTGTAAATTTGTTTGAGTTCATTGTAGATTCGGTTAGGTGTATTAAACGCATTTGTAACTTATGACATTTTCAACTTATGATAGTTTTATTGGGATGTAACCACATAGTAAGTCAAGGAGCATCTGTAGTTGGTTTCCTTTGTATTTTATTTCATTCATTTAAAAAATGTTATTCTGATAAGAGTTCATGTGCTTCACCAGATTTACAAAGGGGTTCATGGCACCAAAAAAATGTTCAGAACCCCTACTTTATATTCCCTCAGCTATACCAGGCAGAGGCTGGAGCTGAAGTGGGGTAGAGATAGGGAGAACTCAGGAATCTTACATTCTCATCCCAGCTCCATCATCCACTTAGCTGTGCGACCTAAGGTATAGCTCTTCATCTTTTGAGACTTGTTTTCCTTAGCTGCAATAATGGTGAGATCTGCCCCTGCTAGTTCACAGTGTGTTGTGAAGATCGAATGACATAATGCTTGTGCACGGAGTTGCTTTGAAAACAGCTTAAAGCACCATATAAGGTATGTATTGAGGAACAGTAACAAGTTAAGGTTTCAGAGGTCTGATGCCACAGAGGACTATTCATATTCAAACTGACTTGGAGTGAATGCAGTTGGGTAGAACACTCTTTAATGTGTCTTGTGTACCATTTCCACCCAAGATCTGATGTCATCTCCATAGGGCTCTATAGCCTTGAATGTGCATACCTGTTTGTATAACCAATTCTTTTCTTTCCTTCTGTTGCCCCAATAATTAATTGCTTTAGTATGCCTTTGAGGTTGTCCTCCCAGATAGAAAACTAAAGCAAGCTTAGAACTTCAAAGTTCACTGTCAAACTGAAAAACTGGGATGATGTTATGAATCTTGGGAAATGGTAGAAGAGATAGGACCTCCTTGGCCTTCTTGTTAATGGGATGTGTGGTCTATCTTGTAATGGGAGTGGGTAGAATTGGAAGGATACTGAGACTGTATCAGAAGACAGTAGAAGGAAGTTTCTTCACTGTGTTTGGCTTGGGCCAAGCACTACTTAACTCTAATGGAGCATTGTTCAGTAAAATCTCCTAAATTTCTCTGAGCCAGCAGGTCTCCTTCTTTTAAGTTATTGTGTGGCCCATTACTATGAAGGTAGCTCTGGTGTCATTAAAGCATTGTTGATATGACTATTGGTTGGATAATGATTATAGCTATTTATTGAGCACTTACTTTGCTAGGCATAGTACTGGGCACTTTACATTGATCAACACCTCATAAATGAAACTTCAAGGGAAATATACGATTTTCACTTTACAGATTTAAAAAAGGCTCAGAGAAGTGACAGTGTTATAAAGTGACCTGGGGCACCAGGACTGTGTCATTTAGCAGGCTCCCCTACCAGAATATAAGCTCTTGGGGGAAGGGGACATGTTGTGTTCACCTTTGAATTTCCAGGACTAAGACTTGCACATATCAGGCGCTCTATAATGGCACATGAATGAACAATATGGGGTTTATAATAATATTACCAATTAGGTTGATATGAAGATTAAATAAAATATTGGAGCAGTGGAAAGTTTTAAGCTTGTGATTGGAGAGACCAAGATTCAAATTTCATTTCTGCCTCTTAAAAACTTAAGTGGCCGAGCACGGTGGCTCACGCCTGTAATCCCAGCACTTTGGGAGGCCGAGGTAGGCAGATCACGAGGTCAGGAGATCGAGACCATCCTGGCTAACATGGTGAAACCCTGTCTCTACTAAAAATACAAAAAAAAAGAAATTAGCTGGGCATGGTGGTGGGTGCCTGTAGTCTCAGCTACTCAGGAGACCGAGGATGGTGAATGGCGTGAACCCAGGAGGCGGAGCTTGCAGTGAGCCGAGATCACGCCACTGCACTACAGCCTGGGTGACAGAGCAAGACCCCGTCTCCAAAAAAAAAAAAAAAAATTAAGCAAGTTACTTCACATCTCCAAGTCTCAGCTGAAACGGAGGCTAATACATTTACTTTTCACATTGTAGTAAACATTAAATATATATATGTGTGTATATACATATACATGCGTGTGTATATATATATATACACACACACGTATGTATCCTGGTAAGTAGGAATCACTAAATAATGTTAGCTTTTATTATTATTAGTGCATATGAATGTAGTTTATTTTTATTTTTTATTTTTTTTTTGAGACAGAGTCTCACTCTGTCACCCAGGCTGGAGTGCAGTGGCA
>NW_026662887.1:1304-2253 GCF_009828535.3 Hylobates moloch | reverse complement strand
CTCCCATTCACAATTGCTTCAAAGAGAATAAAAGACCTAGGAATCCAACTTACAAGGGATGTGAAGGACCTCTTCAAGGAGAACTGCAAATCACTGCTCAATGAAATAAAAGGGGACACAAACAAATGGAAGAATATTCCATGCTCATGGATAGGAAGAATCAATATTGTGAAAATGACCATACTGCCCAAGGTAATTTATAGATTCAATGCCATCCCCATCAAGCTACAAATGACTTTCTTCACAGAATTGGAAAAAACTACTTTAAAGTTCATATGGAACCGAAAAAGAGCTTGCATTGCCAAGACAATCCTAAGCCAAAAGAACAAAGCTGGAAGCATCATGCTACTTGACTTCAAATTATACTACAAGGCTACAGTAACCAAAGCAGCATGGTACTGGTACCAAAACAGAGATATAGACCAATGGAACAGAACAGAGCCCTCGGAAATGATGCCGCATATCTACAACTATCTGATCTTTGACAAACCTGACAAAAACAAGGAATGGGGAAAGGATTCCCTTTTTAATAAATGGTGCTGGGAAAACTGGCTAGCCATATGTAGAAAGCTGAAACTGGATCCCTTCCTTACACCTTATACAAAAATTAAGTCAAGATGGATTAAAGACTTACATGTTAGACCTAAAACCATAAAAATGCTAGAAGAAAACCTAGGCAATACCATTCAGGACATAGGCATGGGAAGGACTTCATGTCTAAAACACCAAAAGCGATGGCAACAAAAGCCAAAATTTACAAATGGGATCTCATTAAACTAAAGAGCTTCTGCAGAGCAAAAGAAACTACCATCAGAGTGAACAGACAACCTACACAATGGGAGAAAATTTTTGTAATCTACCCTTCTGACAAAAGGGTAATATCCAGAATCTACAAAGAATTCAAAGAAATTTACAAGAAAAACACAAACGACCCCATCAACAAGTGGGC
>NW_026662887.1:0-1294 GCF_009828535.3 Hylobates moloch | reverse complement strand
ATGATGGTTTCCAGCTTCATCCATGTCCCTGCAGAGGACATGAACTCATCCTTTCTCATGGCTGCATAGTATTCTATGGTGTATATGTGCCACATTTTCTTTATCAAGTCTAACATTTATGGGCATTTGCATTGGTACCAAGTCTTTGCTACTGTGAACAGTGCTGCAATAAACATACGTGTGCATATGTCTTTATAGTAGAATGATTATAATCCTTTGGGTATATACCCAGTAATGGGGTTGCTGGATCAAATGGTATTTCTAGTTCTATATCCTTGAGGACCCACCACACTCTCTTCCACAATGGTTGAACTAATTTACACTCCCACCAATGGTTTAAAAGCATTCCTATTTCTCCACATCCTCTCCAGCATCTGTTGTTTCCTGACTTTTTAATGATTGCCATTCTAACTGGTGTGAGATGGTATGTCATTATGGTTTTGATTTGCATTTCTCTAATGACCAATAATGATGAGCTTTTTTTCATGTTTGTTGGCGGCATAAATGCCTTCTTTTGAAAAGTGTCAGCTCATATCCTTCACCTACTTTTTGATGGGTTTGTTTTTTTCTTGTACATTTGTTTAAGTTCCTTGTAAAGCTCTGGATATTAGCCCTTTGTCAGATGAGTAGGTTGCAAGAATTTTCTCCCGTTCTGTAGGTTGCCTGTTCACTCTGATGATAGTTTCTTTTGCTATGCAAAAGCTCTTTAGTTTAATTAGATCCCATTTGGCAATTTTGGCTTTTGTTGTGATTGTTTTTGGTGTTTTAGTTATGAAGTCCTTGCCCCATGCCTATGTCCTGAATGGTATTGCCTAGGTTTTCTTCTAGGGTTTTTATGGTTTTAGGTCTTATATTTAAGTTTTTAATCCATCTTGAGTTAATTTTTGTATAAGGTGTAAGGAAGGGATCCAGTTTCAGTTTTCTGCATATGGCTAGCCAGTTTTATCAACACCATTTATTAAATAGGGAATCCTTTCCCCATTGCTTGCTTTTGTCAAGTTTGTCAAAGATCAGATGGTTGTAGATGTGTGGTGTTACTTCTGAGGCCTCTGTTCTGTTCCATTGGTCTATATATCTGTTTTGGTACCACTACCATGCTGTTTTGGTTACTGTAGCCTTGTAGTATAGTTTGAAGTCAGGTAGCATGAATGCCTCCAGCTTTGTCTTTTTGCTTAAGATTGTCTTGGCTATATGGGCTCTTTTTTGGTTCCATATGAAATTTAAAGTAGTTTTTTCTAATTCTCTGAAGAAAGTCAATGGTAGCTTGATGGGGATAGCATTGAATCTGTAAATT
>NW_026662886.1:0-2253 GCF_009828535.3 Hylobates moloch | reverse complement strand
CGTGAGCCACCGCGCCCGGCCTTGTTTTTGTTTTTGTTTTTGTTTTTGTTTTTGTTTTTGTTTGGGACGGAATTTTGCTCTTGTCACCCAGGCTGGAGTGCAATGGCAAGATCTCACTGCAACTTTAGCCTCTTGGGTTCAAGCGATTCTCCTGCCTCAGCCTCCCAAGTAGCTGGGATTACAGGCCTGTGCCACCACACCAGCTAATTTTTGTATGTTTAGCAGAGATGGGGTTTCACCATGTTGATCAGGCTGGCCTCCAACTCCTGGCCTCAGGTGACCCACCCACCTCAGCCTCCCAAAGAGCTGGGATTACAGGCGTGAGCCACCACACCTGGCCAGCAATCCCACTTTTGAGTACATATTCAAAAGAATTTAGATCAGAATCCTGTAGAGACATTAGAACGCCTACATTCATTGCAACACTATTTACAATGACCAATATGTGGAAAAAACCCAAATCAAATGTCCACCCATAGATGAGTGGATAAAAATAATATGTCATATAAATAAACAATAAAATTCTATTCAGCCTTAAAGAAGAAAATCCTGTTATATGGAACAACATGGATAAACCTGGAGGTCACTGGGCTAACTGGAATAAGCCAGGCACAGAAGGACAAGTACTGCATGATTCTACTTACATAAGGTATCTTAAGTAGTCAGATTCATTGAAACAGAGTGTAGAATGGTGTTTATCAGGGGCTGAAGGAGTAAGGGGAAATGATGAGTTGCTGGTCAACATTTATATAGCTTCAGTTATGCAAAATGAATACGTTCCAGAGATACGCTGTATAACATTATGCTTATAGCTAAAAACACTGTATTGTACACTTGAAATTTTGTTAAGAGAGTCAGTCTCATGTTGACTCTTTTTATCACAATAAAAAATAATTTTGTACATTTAGAAAAATAGCCTATATTAGCTGCCCCTCAATTTTATTCATCTTTAGGCAAACCCTGGAGAGATAAGCAAGCAATCTCTAAGACTTTGTAAGTAAAAACTTAGAGAATTTGAAAACAGTTCAGAGAAGAGCCACATATCTGAGGAAAGAATTGTAAAAATAGAAAAATAAGGCAAGTTAAAAATTTTGCAATTATTCAGCATAGAGCTAAAAAGGGGAAGTAGCATAATATTGGCGTCATCATGAGCAAATGGAAAATGATCACCAAAACAGAGTGGAAAATTATTCCTAATTCCAATAAAGATAGAAAAAGGGCAAAACGCCCACACTGCAGTATGAAATGTAAATCTCTTAGCATTCTCTCTGAAAGGTACACATCTCTAGTGCTTTTGAAAATAGTCTTTTTTTTTTTCCAGTCATTTATATTTCAAGTGTGGTCCTGAAGGGGAATGACTAGATGTTTTCTCAAGCAGAGTTAACTCTGTGTGTGGGGTGGAGGTGAGGGCTCCAGAAGGAGGGAGAGTTTAGAAATTAGCTAGTTGTAATGTCTGTTGAAATAGCTGTATCCTGTATTGTCTGGTCAGACCCTAAACTTGGTTGTACTGCTTTACAAAAGAAAAGACTTTCGCACAAGGCCCTCTTACTTTCTCACCGAAGTGAGTTTCTGTGCCTGATTTAAGAAAATGCAGTTTGAGAGTTGTGATAATTGAATAATTTTGAGGCTGTCCAGAGTACACAAGGGAACTTGATTAAAGTAGTAAAACATAGGCTCTCTGATTATGCTGCAAATCTTTCCAAGTCAGAAGAACCAGCATTGTTATGAAGGCTCTTTTGCTGAACAGTTTGCTTTATTTGCTTAATAATTGCTTAAATAAACAACTATTTAAAACAATGAAATTTTAGACCAATATACCTGATGAACATCGATGCAAAAATCATCAATAAAATACTGGCAAACTGAATCCAGCAGCACATCAAAAAGCTTATCCAGAATGATCAAGTGGGCTTCATCCCTGGGATGCAAGGCTGGTTCAACATACACAAATCAATAAACGTAATCCAGCATACAAACAGAACCAACAACAAAAACCATATGATTATCTCAATAGATACAGAAAAGACCTTTGACAAAATTCAACAACCCTTCATGCTAAAAACTCTCAATAAATTAGGTATTGATGGGATGTATCTCAAAATAATGAGCTATCTATGACAAACCCACAGCCAATATCACACTGAATGGGCAAAAACTGGAAGCATTCCCTTGGAAAACTGGCACAAGACAGGGATGCCCTCTCTCACCACTCCTATTCAACATAGTGTTGGAAGTTCTGGCCAGGGCAACCAG
>NW_026662885.1:0-2254 GCF_009828535.3 Hylobates moloch | reverse complement strand
AGGCGCTCCTCACTTCCCAGACGGGGTGGCGGCCGGGCAGAGTCGCTTCTCACATCCCAGACAATGGGCCGCCGGGCAGAGACGTTCCTGACTTCCTAGACGAGGTGGCGGTCGGGCAGAGGCGCTCCTCACCTCCCAGACGAGGCAGCCAGGTAGAGGAGCTCCTCATAACCCAGGGGATGGGCCGCCAGGCAGAGACGCTCCCCACCTCCCAGACGGGGCGATGGCCGGGCAGAGGCTGTAATCCCAGCATCCTGGGAGGCCAAGGCAGGCGGCTGGGAGGCGGAGGCTGCAGCGAGCCAAGACCATGCCACCGCACTCCAGCCCGGGCAACACCGAGCACCGAGTGAGCGAGCCTCCGTCTGCAGTCCCAGCACCTAGGGAGGCCGAGGCGGGCAGAGCACTCCAGGTCAGGAGCTGGAGACCAGCCTGGCCAACATGGCGAAACCGCTCCTCCAGCCAAGGGAGAAAAACCAGGGAGGGGTGGTGGCGTGCGGCGGCAATCCCAAGCAGCCTGCACGCCAGGCCAGGGATTGCCGGGGAGTCCTGGGAGCCGGACGCGTGTACTCCAGCAGTTCCACATGGCTGGGGAGGCCTCACAATCATGGCAGAAGACGAAGGAAGAGCAAAACGATGTCTTGCATGGTGGTGGGAGAAAGAGCTTGTGCAGGGGAAGTCCCGTTTATAAAGCCTTCGGATCTCGTGAGACTTACTCACTACCCCGAGAACAGCATGGGAAAAACCCAGCCCCATGATTCAATTATCTCCACCTGGCCCCGCCCTTGGCAGGTGGGTACTATTACAATTCAAGGTGAGATTTGTGCGGAGACACAGCCAAACCTTATCAGAAATGTACCCATCAAGCCATGAAACAACATGAAGGAGCCTTAAGTGCATATTGCTAAGTGAAAGAAGCCAGCCTGAGCAGGCTGCATATTGTATGATTCCAACTATATGACGTTCTGGAAAGGGCGAAGCTATAGAGACAGTGAAAAGATCAGGTTGCTTGGAAGGCCGAGGCGAGTGGATCACCTGAGGTCAGGAGTTTGAGACCAGCCTGGCCAAAATGGCCAAACCCCGTCTCTACTAAAAATACAAAAATTAGCCAGGCGTTAAGTGGCAGGCACCTGTAATCCCAGCTACTCGGGAGGCTGAGACAAGAGAATTGCTTGAACCCAGGAGCGGGAATCAGGTTGCCAGAGGTTTGGGCAGGAGGAAGGAGGAATGACTAGGAGGATTTTTAAGGCGGTGAAACTACTCTGTATGATACCGTAATGGTGGCTACAGGTCATTATGCATGTGTCCAAACCCGCAGAATGTACACCTAGAGTGAAGCCTGTGGGAACTTTTGTTTAATGGATACAGAGTTTCAATCTGCGAGATGGATCCTGGTGATGGTTGCACAACAGCGCGAATGTTTTTTCTCTTCTTTCTTAGATTTTCTCATTTTAGTTCCACATGGCTGGGGAGGCCTCACAATCATGGCAGAAGACGAAGGAAGAGCAAAACGATGTCTTGCATGGTGGTGGGAGAAAGACCAAATTTTATAAAAATTAAGACTGCTATGTTCAAGCAATTAAAAGACAAAATTGAGAACTTTGAAGAAAAAGTGAAAATTATTTTTAAAAAGTGAAAATTATAGAACTGAAAAATACACCAGACAAAATTAAGAATTCAATGAATGAGTTACAGTTGAAGAGAAATTAATAAACCAGATGATAAATCAGAAAAGATATGCTGAGGGGTGGAGCCAAGATGGCCGAAAAGGAACAGCTCCGGTCTCCAGCTCCCAGCCCCAGCGACACAGAAGACGGGTGATTTCTGCATTTCTGCTTGAGGTACCGGTTTCATCTCACTAGGGAGTGCCTAACAGTGGGTGCAGGACAGTCGGTGCAGCGCACTGTGCGTGAGCCAAAGCAGGGCGAGGCATTGCCTCACTCGGGAAGTGCAAGGGGTCAGGGAGTTCCCTTTCTTAGTCAAAGAAAGGGGAAACAGACGGCACCTGGAATATCGGGTAAGTCCCATCCTAATACTGCGCTTTTCCAATGGGCCTGGAAAACGGCACACTAGGAGATTGTGTCCCGCACCTGGCTCGGAGGGTCCTATGCCCACGGAGTCTCGCTGATTGCTAGCACAGCAGTCTGAGATCAAGCTGCAAGGCGGCAGCGAGGCTGGGGGAGGGGCGCTCGCCATTGCCCAGGCTTGCTTAGGTAAACAAAGCAGCCAGGAAGCTCGAACTGGGTGGAGCCCACCA
>NW_026662884.1:0-2254 GCF_009828535.3 Hylobates moloch | reverse complement strand
TTGGTGAGAATGATTGCACTGAAAATCTATATTCAATTCACAAGACATTCACCTGATTCTGTGCTGCCCAAACATTTATTCCAGGATTTAGTAGACAGAACTGTTATTCTCTGTCTACAAATACTTCCTCCCACACAGCAGTCCTGATGCTAAAATTGAACTATCCAGCAGGCAAATGCAGAGTAGCCTTTTGGTTGTTGGGCCCAGGGAGTAACATGTGCTACTAGGTCACTTCTACTTTCTCCTTGTTCAGTGTATTGCTAGTACCTGTCATAACAATGTCCTACTACATGATGTACATATAAAAGTTAATTTTAGCCATCCTAAGACAAATTATCCTTAGAAAGTCCTGCTCATAATGTTTCACCTTTGCTGGTATCAAAGAACTTAGATTTGGGGAGGGATCCCAACAACCTATGTGATAGGAGTAGCTCAGTGTGGCTAAAAAGTTTATCTAAACAATATGGCATTTGCTGAACTCCTGTATTGCTTCTGAAAGTCTATTATTTTAATTCATGATCACAGCACTGCCTAGGGGATCATCCTCCAAAAAATACTCTGAGCCCTGAGTATCTAATGAACTTCCCTCGTAGACAATATTTCACAAATGTATTGTCACAACTTGTTCATTGGGAAAGTGTGTCCATCCCCTGTGGTTACATGAAGAGAAAACATTTGATAGCTTGTAAAATGTATACTCCAGAACAAATTTAATTGAGAAATAAATAAGACTAAAAATATTTAAGAATCACAACAGAAAAAGTTTAAAAATTCTATTAGCAACTGTCAAAGCAGAATGAGTAAGTGGAAACGTAGCACATGTTCTTAAAAATAACCCATATCACCTGGATGTCACCTCTTACAAATGAAGTCTTAAAATTCAGAAATCCCCAAAGCAGGCTTTTTAGTAGTTAAAAAAACTACTTTTCAAAATGTATAAAAGTAATAAATGTCTAATACAATTTCAAAGTCTTCTGAACAAAAATGTAATAGCTTGCCAAATATCCATAAAGTAGTCTCAAATATAATATTTAAAACAGTGTAGTATTAGCAGAGATGTAAACAAATAGGCCATGAGAAAGAAAAAAAGTCTTTAATGAGCTGGAGTTTATATGGAAAGTTGACTAATGACAGAGGAAACACTATAAAATAGTGTAGAAAACCTCAAGCACTTTAACATGTGAATCAAATTTAATTGGTATTTAATCGGTAAAATGCATTCATTCCTTTCTATTCTATGGATAATAAATTGATTGTATATTCAAATGTGCAAAATACAACTGGCAAACTTGCAGAAGTCACCATGGGGTTATTTTTTGATGTAAGGAAAAGAGACAACAAGAAACTAACACATTCAAATATATTAAAATTAGAGAATTAAAAGACAACTGACACACAAATCTGCAATACATACAATATTAAAAAAATTAATGTGCACAGTAAAAATAAATGAATAAATAATTTACCATATATGGAAGAGGATTCATCTCCTTGGCAATAGAATACTCAAATAAAATGTAATATAGATAATATTTAACATTTATTACAAAGAGAAAGATTAGTCAATTAGAGAATTCTAAGTGTTGATGACCACAGCTAACAAATAATTATGCATGAATAAAGGAAGAGCCTGTGGATACCCTTTATTGCTGTTTATTGTGATTTGGAACTTGCCACAATCTGCAGTCTAGTAATTTTTCTATACTGTCCAGAAAATTGATTATGCATTTACGTTTGGAGACTGAACAAAATGATAGGAGTAATATTTCTTTCCAAGAGCAAACAGTTGACTTGAAAAAGCCCACTGAAGTGGACAAGTGGATAGCACATAGCCTTAGACACTAGTGTGTGTAAAACAAATTGAGGCAAGGAAAGCACTGATAAATATTTTCATTTTAATCCATTAATATCCATAGCATAAATCATACATGTTTAAGGTGGTGAATTTGATGGTTGCCCTGATTTGATCATTACACAATGTATGCATGTATGGAAATTTTACATTGTACATCATAAATATGTAAATTACTATTTGTCAATCAAAAATAAAATAAAACTGAAAAAAGACACCAAAAAAATAAAAATAATAGAATTATATACTGGGACAAAAATAAATAAATTAAACCTGATTGAATGTTGGAAACTCCAGCTACCACTTTTTCTTCCCTCACCCTCTACATTTCACATACTTTGACTATCCTTAGGAAGTACAGTTGCCTTTCCTTGGAATCATTAGTAAAGATTAAGGAGATGC
>NW_026662883.1:0-2255 GCF_009828535.3 Hylobates moloch | reverse complement strand
ATGGAATGGAATGGAATGGAATGGAATGGAATGGAATGGAATGGAATAGAATGGCATGCAATGGAATGGAATGGAACGGAATAGAACGTAATACAATGGAAAGCAATGGAATGAAATGGAATGCAATGGAATGCTGGAATAAATTGTGAGCTGACATTGTTCCACTGGCTTCCAGCCAGGGTGACAGATGGAGAAAATGTTGAAAGAAAGGAATAGAAAAGAACAGTGTGGAATGGAATGGAATGGAGTGGAGTGGTGTGGAGTGGTGTGAAGTGGAGTGGAGGGGAGTGGAATGGAGTGTGGTGGAATGGAAAGGAATGGAATGGAATGCCGTACAATGGAAACGAACGAAAGAAAATGGAAGGGAATGGAATGGAATGGAACATATAGGAATGGAATAAAATGGATCGAATGGAATGGAATGGAATGGAACGATATCGAATGCAATGGAATGGAATGGAATTTAATGGAATTGAATGAAATGGAATGGAATGAAATGGAAAGGAAGGATATGGAATGGAATGGAATGGAAAGGAGAGCAATGGAATGGCATGGAAAGGAATGGAATTAAATGGAATGGAATGGATTGGAATGGAAAGGAAAGAATGGAATGGAATGGTGAAATAAAATATGAGCTGACATTGTTCCACTGCAATCCAGCCAGGGTGACAGATTGAGAACTTGTTGAAAAAAAGGAATAGAATAGAAAAGTGTGTAATAGAATGGAATGGAATAGAATGGAATGGGATGGAATGGAATGGAATGGAATGCAATGGAATACAATGGAATGGAATAGACTGGAATGAAATGGGGTGCAATGGAACGGAATGGAATCAAATCGATTGGAATGGAGTGCATTGGAACAGAATGGAATGGAATGGAGTGCAATGGAACAGAATGGAAATGAATGCAATGAAATGGAATGGAAGGGAATGGAACGGAACAGAACCGAATGGAATGGAGTGGAATGGAATGGAATGGAATGCAATGGAGTACAATGGAAAGGAAAGGAATGGTATGGAATGGAATGGAATGGAATGGAGTGAAATGGAACAGAATGGAACGGAATGGAGTGGAATGGAGTGCAATGGAATGGAATGGAACAGAATACAACGAAATGGAATGGAATGGATTGAAATTGAATGGTGAAATAAAATTTGAGATGACATTGTGCCACTGTAATCCAACTAGGGTGACAGATTGAGAACTTGTTGAAAGAAAGGAATAGAACGGAATAGAATATTTTGGAATGGAATGGAATGGATTGAAATGGAATGGAATGGGATGGGATTGGATGGAATGGAATGGAATGGAATGTAGCGTAATGGAGTGGAATGGAATGGAATGGAATGGTGAAATAAAATGTGAGCTGAAATTGTGCCACTGCAATCCAGCGAGAGTGTCAGAATGAGATCTGGTTAACAGAAAGTAACATAATAGAATAGTGTGGAATGGAATAGAAGGGAATGGAATGGAATGGCGTGGAATGGAATGAAGTGCAATGGAACGGAGTGGAAAAGAATGGAATGAAATGGAATGGAATGGAATAGAATGGAATGGAATGCAAAAGTGAAATAAAATGTGAGCTAATATTGTGCCACTGCAATCCAGCCAAGGTGACAGATTGAGAACTTGTTGCAAGAAAGAAATAGAATAGAATAGAGTGGCATGGAATGGAATGGAATGGAATGGAACAGAATGGAATGCAACAGAACGGAAAGGAATGGAATGGAATATAGTGGAATGGAATGGAACGGATGGAATGGAATAGAATGGAATAAAATGGAATGGAAGGGAATGAAATGGAGGTGCACAGGAACGGAATGGAAAGGAACAGAATGGAATGGAATGGAATGGAATGGAAAGGAATGGAAAGGAATGGAATGGAATGGAATGGAATGGAATAGAATGGAATGGAATGGAATGGAATGGAATGGAATGGAATGGAATGGAATGGAACGGTGACATAAAATGTGGGCTGACATTGTGCCACTGCAGTCCAGCCAGGGTGACAGATGGAGAATTTGTTGAAAGAAAGGAATAGAAAAGAATATTGTCGAATGGAATGGAATGGAATGGAACAGAACGGAATGGAGTGCAAAGGAAACAAATGGAAAGTAATGGAATGGAATGGAATGGAATGGAAGGGAATGAAATGGAAAACAATGGATTGGAATGGAGTGGGATGGAATGGGATGGGATGGGATTGGATGGGATGGGATGGGATGGAATGGAATGGATTGGAACGGAATGGA
>NW_026662882.1:0-2255 GCF_009828535.3 Hylobates moloch | reverse complement strand
TTTCATTGAGTGAAAGAAACTAGATACCAAAGAATACACAGAGGGCCGGGCGCGGTGGCTCACGCTTGTAATCCCAGCACTTTGGGAGGCCGAGACAGGCGGATCATGAGGTCAGGAGATCGAGACCATGGTGAAACCCCGTCTCTACTAAAAATACAAAAAAAAAAAAATTAGCCAGGCGTGGTGGTGGGCGCCTGTAGTCCCAGCTACTCGGAGAGGCTGAGGCAGGAGAATGGCGTGAACCCAGGAGGCGGAGCTTGCAGTGAGCCGAGATTGCGCCACTGCACTCCAGCCTGAGTGACAGAGCAAGACTCCATCTCAAAAAAAAAAAAAAAAAAAAAAAAGAATACACAGAGAATGATTCCATTTATGTTAAGCTGAAAAACACTTAAAACTATTCTATGATGTAAGAGGTCTGAATAGTGATTATCTTTGCAGATCATAATAAAGATAATTGGGAAGGAGCATGAGGGGATTACTCTCTGGAAAGCTCTCTGGTATGCTAGTAATAATGTTCTATTTCTCAACCCAGTTGTGGTAATAAGGGTATGCTCATTCTATAATAATATATCAAGCTGTATGTTTAAGATTTATATACTTTTCTACATGTATTATAATTTTAAAAGCTTATTATTTAAAAAAATACATTTGAGCAGAAGGAACAGCATATGTAAAGACCCTGATGCCAGAAAGAATTTGGTACATTCAGAACTGAAAGGCGGCCAATGAGGTTGGAACATAGAAACCAAGAGGTAAAGTGGTAACAGGTTGAAGAGGGAAGCAGAAACTCGATTTTATTGTAGGTCATCTTAGAGTTTAGATTTTAACTTCAGTGGCCAATCACTGAAGAGTATTAGGCAGGGGAATAATAAGATCTAAACTGTGTTTTTTAAAAGACTGGGGTGTAGGTGTGGTAAGTAGAAGCAGAGAGACCAGTTAAGGAGGCAATTGTAATAATCCATGAAAGACACAACAGCGTCTTGATTGAAACAGAGCCAGCTAAGTGGAGGCAGTTGCACGGAATCTCAAGGAAATTAAGAGAAGGAATTGACTAGACTTGGTAATAGAGAGAATGTGTGAAATGTGAGGGAAGAGGTGTTGTGGATGATTCTTAAGTTGTTTGAAACAACTTGGTAGATGGAGTACAATCCATTGAGATAAGAGAGACTGAAGGAAAGATCAGGTTTGAGGATATGCAGTGGTTGATAAGACCATCAATACGGTACCTATTCCAACTCTTCCTCATTTGGTAGCCACCAAACAGTTTGTGATACTATGGAAATCACAGAAATTTCTACCTTCTTCTGCCAATAATCTGCCTGATCCAAACAGCACATGATATCTCAATAGTCATTTTTGGTTCAGGAATACACAAACACTCAATCTAGTGCACGGGGAAGTGCATTTTCCTTTTGTGGGTTCTAACCCATTATCTGAGTTTCAAAAAGCTGGATCTCAATTGTGTCATCCAACATAATTATTCAACCCAGCTCTGTATCAATCCCATGTCACTTTGTCACAACTAAAAATCTGAAAACTGCCCGCCCTCTCTCTCTCTCTCTTTCTTTCTTTCTTTCTTTCTTTCTTTCCTTTCCCTCTGTGGCCCGGGCAGCAATCTCCTCGTCTCGCTGCTGCCCCGCGCGACGGACTGCCTGGGACTGCCGGCGCGCGCCACCGCTGCCTGTTTTTTCTCCTTTGCCTGCCGGCGCACGTTCGCCATCTTGGCCACGCTGGTCGCCAGCTCCTGACCCCGAACGCTCTGCCCGCCTCGGCCTCCCAGGGTGCTGGGACTACAGACGGAGTCTCGCTCACCCGGTGCTCGGTGTTGCCCGGGCTGGAGTGCGGTGGCATGGTCTGGGCTCGCGGCAGCCTCCGCCTCCCAGCCGCCTGCCTTGGCCTACCAGGGTGCTGGGATTACAGCCCCTGCCCGGCCGCCGCCCTGTCTGGGAGGTAGGGAGCGTCTCTGCCCGGCCGCCCCTCTGTCCGGCCTCCCCATCTGGGAAGTGAGGAGCGCTTCTGCCCGGCCACCCATCGTCTGGGAGGTGAGGAGCGCCTCTGCCCGGCCACCCATCGTCTGGGAGGTGAGGAGCGCCTCTGCCCGGCCACCCATCGTCTAGGAGGTGAGGAGCGCTTCTGCCCGGCCACCCATCGACTGGGAAGTGAGGAGCGCCTCTGCCCGGCCGCCCCATCTGGGAAGAAGTGAGGAGCGCCTCTGCCCGGCCGCCCCGTCTGGGAAGTGAGGAGCGCCTCTGCCC
>NW_026662881.1:0-2255 GCF_009828535.3 Hylobates moloch | reverse complement strand
TGACGGATTCACAGCCGAATTCTACCAGAGGTACAAGGAGGAACTGGACCATTCCTTCTGAAACTATTCCAATCGATAGAAAAAGAGGGAATCCTCCCTAACACATTTTATGAGGCCAGCATCATCCTGATACCAAAGCCCGGCAGAGACATAACCAAAAAAGAGAATTTCAGACCAATATCCTTGATGAACATTGATGCAAAAATCCTCAATAAAATACTGGCAAACCGAATCCAGCAGCACATCAAAAAGCTTATCCACCATGATCAAGTGGGCTTCATCCCTGGGATGAAAGGCTGGTTCAACATACGCAAATCAATAAATGTAATCCAGCATATAAACAGAACCAAAGACAAAAACCACATGATTATCTCAATAGATGCAGGAAAGGCCTTTGACAAAATTCAACAACCCTTCATGCTAAAAACTCTCAATAAATTAGGTATTGATGGGACGTATCTCAAAATAATAAGAGCTATCTATGACAAACCCACAGCCAATATCATACTGAATGGGCAAAAACTGGAAGCATTCCCTTTGAAAACTGGCACAAGACAGGGATGCCCTCTCTCACCACTCCTATTCAACATAGTGCTGGAAGTTCTGGCCAGGGCAGTCAGGCAGGAGAAGGAAATAAAGGGTATTCAGTTAGGAAAAGCGGAAGTCAAATTGTCTCTGTTTGCAGATGACATGATTGTATATCTAGAAAACCCCATTGTCTCAGCCCACAAATGTCGTTTTACATCTGCTTTTTTAGTTGTGGACATGCCTTTCTACGCTGACCCCTGATACATACACCCATTAGGATGTTTATCTAGCTCGACTAATACTGAGTGCTGGAACCTGCAAAGTTACAGAATTGATAGGATTTAGATGACATTTCAGTTACTCTGAAAAGAGAGAAAGGGCGCAGATTCTGGAAACAGACAAGTTTGAACCCAGCCCTGCTACCTATAAACTGACTTGTGGGACCTTAGATAAGGTACATATCTTTAAAAAGGTTGATGTTAGATTGTGATAGAGACAATGATATGAAATCATTGCCCAAGGTTAGGTATGGAATAGTAGCTGTGTCAGTCAGGGTTGTCCAAAGAAATAGAAGCAGTAGTGTGTGTGTGTGTGTGTGTGTGGTGTGTGCATGTTTTTGTGTGCATGTGTGTGCATGTGTGTGTGTGTGTGTGTGTGTCTGTGTGTGTGTGTGTGTGTGTGTGTGTGTATTAAAAGACTTATTCTAAGGAATTGGCTTATGTGATTGTGGGAGCTAGCAGATCCAAATTCTGTGGGGCAGGCCAGAAGGCTGGTTCAACTGGGCTTTCTTTGTTACAGTCTTGAGTAAGAATTCCTTCTTCCCTAGGAAAACTCAATTTTTGCTGTTAATGCCTCCAACTGATGGATAAGACTCACCCATATTATAGAAAGTAATAAGTTTTACTTAAAGTCATCTGATTGTGATATTGATCACATTCTCAAAATACCTTAAAAGCAACATCTAGACTAATATTTGACCAAAACAACTGATCACCATAGCCTTACCAAGCTTACACATAAAATATACCATCATAATATTTAATAAATGGTAGCTATTATTTTTAAAGATGGTGTTTTCTATTACTTCAATTATTATTATTTTATTCCAGAAACATCTCTTGAGGATCTCCCATATACCAGGCACTGTGCTAGGTATGTGTGTGTGCACACATGGAGGTGGGGGAAAGGGGGAGGGATAAAGGTGGATAAGTTATACCACTTGTTCTCTAGGCATCTATATTCCAATGGAAGAGACAAGTCAAAGGGAAATGATAATGTATTAGGAATTATGGATAGATATATAATACTATAAATTATATATTTATGCTTTTGTATTGTATTTATTTATATTGATACTTATATTTATCTTGGTAAAATTCTGTCCATCTATTCATCCTTCCATCCATTTATCCATCTAATCTGCAGGACTTTGTTTCCATTTTTGCCTTGAGTTGAAGGGAAGAGAAAAATTGTCTTGGATGAAACTACTCTGAATAAGCATTGGTTGATGTCAAGCAGGGGAGGGAGTGAACCTCTACCATGATTATAATGAGTCAGGTAGCTTTGTTGTTTTATAAAGGTATTTCTAAAACCCTCTTCAGAAGCAATGCATAAGTAAAATAAGTTTTCTACGTGAACCAAGGCTAAAGCTCCACTCTCCTGCAGGTTTTGCGATTTTACTCTAGATAATATGTACTGTTAAATTATGGTTCATCCATATAATAAAA
>NW_026662880.1:0-2255 GCF_009828535.3 Hylobates moloch | reverse complement strand
TGACTCCCAGAAGCTTCATTATTGGGGTGGTGACTCTCTGAAGCTTCATCATCGCGATGGAGATTCCCAGAGGCTTCATCATCATCGTGGTGGTGACTGCCAGAAGCTTCATCGGTGTGGTGACTCCCAGAAGATGCATCGTCATTGGGGTGGTGACTCCCAGAAGCATCATGATCAGGGTGGTGCTTCCTAAATTGTTCAACTTCAGTGTGTCGACTCCCAGAAGATTCATCATCGGGGTTTTGATTCCCAGAAGCTTCATGATCGGGTTGGTGTCTCCCAGAAGCTTCATCATCGGGGTTTTGACTCCCAGCAGCTTCATCATCAAGGTGGTCAATCCCAGAGACTTCATCTTCAGGAAGGTGATTCCCAGAAGCTTCATGATCGATGTGGGGACTCCCAGAAGCCTCCTAATCGGGGTAGTGACTCCCAGAAGCTCATCATCATCAGGGTGGTGACTCCCAGAAGTTTCTTCATCATGGTGGTGACTCACAGAACCTTCATCGTTGGGGTGATGTCTCCCAGAAGCTTCATCATCATCGGGTGGGTGACTCCTAAAAGCTTCATCATCATTGGGGTGGTGACTCCCAGAATCTTCATCATCATCGTGGTGGTGACTCCCAGAATATTCATCATTGGGTTGGTGAATCCTCGAAGTTTCATCATCAGGGTGATGAATTCCAGAAGCTTCATCATCGGGTTGGTGACTCCCTGAGGCGTCATCATCAGGTTGTTGAATCCCAGAAGCTTCATCATCGGGGTGGTGACTCTCAGAAAGTTCATCATCATGGGGGTGGAGACTCCCAGAAGTTTCATCATCGGGATGGTGATTCTCCAAAGCTTCATCATCATTGTGGTGACACCCAGAAGCTTCATCATGGGGGTGGTGACTCCCAAAAGCTTCATCATCTGGTTGGTGAATCCCAGAAACTTCATCATCCTGGTGGCGACTCTGAGAAGCTTCATCATCAGTGTTTTGAATTCCAGAACCTTCACTATCAGAGTAATGATTCCCATAATTTTCATCATCCCGGTGATGACTCCCAGAAGCTTCTTCATGTTCAGGATGGTGACTCCCAGAAGCTTCATCTTCGGGTTGGTGTCTCCCAGAAGCTTCATTATCGGGGTTTTGACTCCCAGCAGCTTCATCATCGGGGTGGTGAATCCCAGAGTCTTCATCATTGGGGAGGTGATTCCCAGAAGCTTCATCATGATCGGGGTGGTTATTCCCAGAAGCTTCATCATCGGGGTGGTGACTGATAGAACCTTGGTCATTGGGATGGTGTCTCCTAGAAGCTTCATCATCATCAAAGTGTGGGTGACTCCTGAAAGCTTCATCATCATTGGGGTGGTGACTCACAGGAGCTTTATCATCATCGAGGTGGTGACTCCCAGAATCTTCATCATCATCAATGTGTGGGTGACTCCTAAAAGCTTCATCATCATCGGGGTGGTGACTCGCAGGAGCTTTATCATCATCGGGGTGGTGACTCCCAGGATCTTCATCATCATTGCAGTGGTGACTCCCAGAATATTCATCATCAGGTTGGTGAATCCTAGAAGTTTCATCATCGGGGTGATGAATCTCAGAAGCTTCATCATCGGGTTGGTGACTCTCAGAGGCTTCATCATCGGGGTCTTGAGTCCCAGAAGCTTCATCATCGTGGTGGTGACTCTCAGAAGCTTCATCATCATGGCGGTGGAGACTCCCAGAAGTTTCATCATCGGGGTGGTGATTCCCTGAAACTTCATCATCATTGTGGTGACAACCAGAAACGTCATCATTGGGGTGGTGACTCCCAAAAGCTTCATCATCGGTTTCGTGGACCCCAGAAACTTCATCATCCTGGTGGTGACTCCGAGAAGCTTCATCATCTGTGTTTTGAATTCCAGAACCTTCACCATCAGGGTAATGACTCCCATAATTTTCATCATCGCGGTAATGACTCCCAGAATTTTCTTCATCATCAGGGTGGTGACTCCCAGAAGCTTCTTCATTGGGGTGGTGACTCCCAGAAGCTTTATATTCATCAGGGTGGTGACTCCCAGAAGCTTCATCATCATCTGGTTGGTGAGTCCCAGAAGCTTCATCATCGGCGTGGTGACTGCCAGAAACTTTATCATCGGGTTGGTGACTCCCGGAAGCTTCATCATCGGGGTAGTGACTCCCAGAAGCTTCATCCTCATCTGAGTCGTGACTCAAATAAGATTTATCATTGGGGTGGTGATTCCCAGAAGCTTCATCATCGGGTTGG
>NW_026662879.1:0-2256 GCF_009828535.3 Hylobates moloch | reverse complement strand
TTAATGTATAAAATATGTTTACATTTAATGTGCTGAATATATGCTTATATTTAATGTCTAAAATATATGTCTATATTTAATGTATTGTATACATTAAATGTACCAAATGTATTCTTATATTTAATGTATAAAAGATGTTTATATTTAATATATAAGATATGTTTACATTTAATGTATAAAATGTTTATGTTTGGTGTATAAAAGATGTTTATATTTAATGTATACAATGTTTATATTTAATATACCAAATATATTATTATATTTAATGTCCAAAATATGTTTATATTTAATATATATGTTTATATTTTATATGTAAGATATATGCTTACATTTAATGTATAAAATGTTTACGTTTAATGTATACATGTTTATATTAAATGTATATGATGTTTTTATTTAATGTACCAAATGTATTATTATATTTAATGTATAAAAGATGTTTATATTTAATTGATATAATGTTTATTTTTAATATATAAGACATGTTTATATTTAATGTATACAAACATATTGAATATATAAATTATGTTTATACTTAATGTATTACATTTGTATATTTAATGCATACATATATTTGTATTAATATATGAAATGTGTATTCATACTTAATATATAAATATACATTCGTATTTAATAGAGAAAATGTATATTTGTATTTAATATACGAAGTGTATATTTGTGTTTAATAGATAAATGCATGTTCATTTAATATGTAAATATATGTCCATATTTATAAAAATACATATATTTACGTGCTTCCTGTCTCCTTTTCTAGATCAAGATCTTACAGTCATAGCAAAAAAAAATTAAAATCCGTTTATTTTGTAACAACACACCTTGGGCTTCCCACAGCCTGTACCAACATGATTTTATTTTAGAGCGAAGAGTGAGGTGTAAGCGGGTTTTCTGGCCCCATCGGGCGACGTGTGTGGCTGGGGCAGCCCTGTGTAGGGAAGGACACACCCAGTGCACCCTCTAGAGTTCCTCTGCTTGGGGTTTCTCTCCCTTCCTCTTACAAGAAACACTTTCTGAATTTTTAGGACACCAGTCATGAACGCAAGAAACCTGAGATGGAACCAGCCTGGGAACAGCCGAGCTCTGAGACGGTCACGTCAAGCTGTTCCCACCGTAAAACTCACTCCTGACGTGCACCTGTCCTGGGGTGAAAGTGGTCAGCAGCCTCGGCCTGGCCTAGGCCTCCAGGTGACTGACAGGGCCTGTCTGCTCTGGCTGCCTCCATATCCCTGAGTCTGTCCAGCTAAGGGTCACCCTGCAATGCAGGACCTCAGTCATTCTGCACATATGAGTCACTTTGCTCACATTCTCAAAGATAAAAATGAACCCAGTTTCAAAAAAAAACAAAACCAAAACCAAAAACAAAAACAAAACCCGGTTGTCTGCGTAATACTCTTGCAGCAGAGTTGCTGCCCTTTCCTGGGTCTATAATTTGTAGCCTTAAGGTTGTAAAAGTCTACAAGCTCCTTCTGAACACCACCAAGAGTTCCCCTCTGGAAATCTGGCCTCCAAAACGCCGTCTGCTTCCTCTTTTTCTTTTTTGGAGAGAGTTTCAGTATTTTAAGGATCTCATTTGCTTTTGGGGAATTGCTTCCTGAGAAACATAAGCACCCCCTGCCCCACCCAACCACCCAACTCTGAACCATTTATTCATTTCCCTGTCTGGGCAACCAAAGCTTTCCTAAGCTGTTGAGGACTTAACTTTCTTTTTCTTTCTTTTCTTTCTTTCTTTCTTTCTTTCTTTCTTTCTTTCTTTCTTTCTTTTTCTTTCTTTCTTTCTTTCTTCTTTCTCTCTCTCTTTCTTTCTTTTTCTTTTTTGACAGAGTATTGCTCTGTCACCCGGGCTGGAGTGCAGTGGCACAATCTTGGCTCACTGCAACCTCTGCCTCCCAGAGTCAAGCAATTCTCCTGTCTCAGCCTCCCAAGTAGCCATGATTACAGGCACGCACCACCACGCCTGGCTAATTTTGTATTTTTAGTAGAGACGGGGTTTCACCATGTTGGCCAGGCTGGTCTCGAACTCTGGACCTTAGGTGATCTGCCCGCCTCGGCCTCCCAAAGTGCTGGGATTACAGGCGTGAGCCACCACGCCCGGCCTGTTTGTTTTTTAATTGATGCCAAGTTGCTGCTACCTGAAGTCACTCTGGTTTAGTAGAACACAGGGTGTCACAGGTAGAACGTTTTCCGTAGTCTTTGCCAATTCCATCCTCAGAATCTGGCAGAACAGGGGCCCGGATGAGA
>NW_026662878.1:1210-2256 GCF_009828535.3 Hylobates moloch | reverse complement strand
GCCCACTAGCCGCTGAAATCCGCGGACACCACGTTCACACCTAATTCTCACAAACCCACAGAAAGGGAGTATTGAATTGAGAGTCCAAGCAATCTCAAGCCTCTGGATACCAATGGGAGAAGCAATGGGAATTAAGGGAAGGCACGAGAGGGTGGGGTCATCTGCGTTTACCTACAGTTAAAATCTAAATCAAGAGCTTCTTCGATGACATTCAACTGACTTACTCTTCCGAAGGAACGGCTAAAACCGGACTGGAGCGGGCGTGCCAGCTGAGGAGGGGGCTTGTTTCTGTCCTAACTGGAAAACATGACTCTGGAGAGGTCTCTGACTCTTCAGGTAAATATAATTCCCGTCAGTTCTGGTGAAGGACGCGAGACCATTCCCAAGAGCCAAAGCCTTCAGCCACCCGAGCCCGGGGAAAAGGAAGAACTCAGAACACAGGTTTCCAAATATCCTAGGGAGAGTCCAGTACAGAAAAACGCAAAAAGATGGAAACAAGTAAATGTCAGGATAAACCTAGCTAAATTAGTAAGGTTGATTCTTGCTTCAGATACTACAGTATTGTCAGAGTGGAAAAATAAGGGGTAGACTTGAATCAGATTCCTTTTTAGACAAATGTCGGGGGAAAGTCTCCGAATTCTGGGAATGGAAGTGAGTCGGCCCCCCAGATACAAAGGGAAAGTGACCTCCATGACCGAGGCCGGCAATGTCTCTGACAGTGAAAGCGCGCCCATATTTGTTTTTCCCTCTAAAATAGTAAGAAGTGTGTTCCGTTCGTTGTACTCTTGCAAATATTATTTGGTCTTATTATTGCGGCACTTGCTTTATCTTCAGTTTAGGCTTGGAAACGGTTTGTAACCTTTGACACAGTAAATTTATTTTCAAGTTATTTGTTCCTGAGCAGTCTTCGCAAAGTGCTGTCCTCGCCCAGCAGCTTGTGCACCACCTGGGAACTTAGGAGAAATGCAAATTCTTGGGCTTGAACTCAGATCTCAGAATCAGAAACTGGAGTGGTGTGGTTCGTGTTTGTGGGGGGGGGGGGGGGG
>NW_026662878.1:0-1110 GCF_009828535.3 Hylobates moloch | reverse complement strand
GGGGCGTCGGGGAGGAGGAGGGTGTCTACCAGTCTGTTTTAACAAGCCATCTTGCCGGTCGCGGAGGCTCACGCCTGTAATCCCAGCACTTTGGGAGGCTGAGGGGGGTGGATCACGAGGTCAGGAGATCGAGACCATCCTGGCTAACGTCATGAAACTCCGTCTCTACTAAAAATACAAAAAATTAGCTGGGCATGGCGGCACGAGCCTGTAGTCCCAGCTACTAGGGATGCTGAGGTAGGAGAATCTCTTGAACCTGGGAGGCGGAGGTTGCAGTGAGCCAAGATCGTGACACTGCACTCTAGCCTGGGAGACAGAGCAAGCCTCCGTCTCAAGAAAAAAAAAAACAAACAAAAAAACAAGTCATCCTGGTGGTTCCGATGCCCACTGAAGTTTCAGAACCGCTCTCCCAGAGAAATAATCTTTTTATTTGTTTGTTTGTTCGTTTGTTTGTTTTATATTTTATAAATAGAAATGCAGCGCCTCACTATGTTGACCAGCCTGGTCTTAAACTCCTGGTTCAAACCCCTGGTCTCAAGCCATTCTTCCATCTCCGCCTCCCAAAGTTCTGGGATTACAGGTGTGAGCCACTGCACCCAGCCGGGAAATAAGCTTAACCAAAGGAAAACATATACTACACAGGAATCTTTATTTTTATTTCTAATTGTGATAGTGAAAAATAGATATTAAAATGGGAGTGGTTTATTATTATTATTGCCCCATCTGCCTAATAGATCATTACCAAGCCACTAGAAACGACATGCTGGAAGACTGTAATAGTTCTGGGAAAATGTTTGTGACATAATGTTCACTGACAAAAGTAGGAGGCAATAAGCGTGACATAATCTATGCAAAATTTTTGCAGGTAAAATCCTGCGGTGAACTCAAAATGGATGCGTGGAGCGCTGAGAAGCAGTTGGTCTTCACAGTCTCGTCCAGGTCTCTCCTCATGAGTGAAAGAGCTCTTTCAGAACACATCAAGAACCAGAATATTGTACTTAGTGTTGCAATTCAATACCGGACTCCTAGACAAGCGACTCAAAGTTCCTGGGAGCTAGAGCTTGCCCACTAGCCGCTGAAATCCGCGGACACCACGTTCACACCTAATTC
>NW_026662877.1:0-2256 GCF_009828535.3 Hylobates moloch | reverse complement strand
TATATATATTTATATATATTTATATATTTATATATATTTATTTATATATTATAATATATATACTTATATATAATATATATTATATATATTTATATTTTGGAGAGCATTGTTATTTCCTTTAGTATCACCATTTTTAACTCATCACTGCCTCAGTAACTTAAAATCATGTCTAAAAGCTTAAGGTTATGAAAGGACATCATTTACAGTATTCAATAATTATCTCTTTTTTCTTAATTCAATATACCAATATTAGTACATGCAGTACACATATATATGCTTTAATGTGAATTCCATATATTTATGATGCATACAAATCTATTGCAGCAAACACTTGATATCTAAAGTTTTTCAAAAATATATTAAACACTTTTGGAACACACGAAATGACAACAATTAATAACCTCATGTCATAAAATGAATAGCAATAATAGGAGTTACAAATAAGAACATTATGTTTAGATGGATATTTTTATCACTGTAATTTACTATTTGGTAAAGGGAGAGACAAATAATTTTCTCCATATAGGTCACACTCACCCCAAGGTTCTATGAATGTTTCCTGCAGTAATTCTTCCAAAAAAAAAAAATTCTTTTGAGTACTCCCCAAGATCAGGAGCTCATTCCCTGCAGAGTTGACTTTCAGAGGTCACCTTAATGCAGTTAACTCTAAGTGCTGTCCTCCTCTCGAGAAATATGAACTTGTCTCTTCTACATCCTTTTATGTGAATCTTTGAAGACCACACCCACCTCTTTAGTGATATTTAGGGTATTAAGAAAGGTGGAGACAGAGATGATTAGGTTTATGCAATATTTAGTACACACCTTTTCATCGCTGATTAAATTAGCATTACACTATCACCGTAAAAACCACTGCCTGAATGAGGCATATCTGTCATCAATCTTATCAGAGTAAACATATGCTGGAAATTAATTAAAATTGATTAATACTGTTTCCTGAGTTTCCTTCAAGGCACAAGCATTCCTCCAAATGCACATTTATCTATTTATGCCAAAGAATGTTTCACCCTCTGGAGTGCAGTGGCACGATCTTAGCTCACCGCAGCCTTGAATTCCAGGGCTCAAGTAATCCTCCCACTTCAGCTTTCAAAGTAAAAAGAACTAGAGGTTTATGCCATTGCACCTAGCTAATTTTTCATTTATTCATCAAAAATATTTTTAAAATTCTTAGATGATTACATGTGCTACAGTGACCATGTGGATTAGAATTAGACTGGGTTTAAAAAGATGAAAGAATCCGGGAGAAGGGGCAGAGTGTGGGTTGTTAATTAGCACATGGATCAAAGGAGATTACTGATGTGTTTAGAAGCCACGACATTGACAGAATAAAAGCCAGAACTAACAATCCAATTGTAGATCTCTTTACTGTAGTATTTTCTGTCATTTCTGCTCCATAAGACACACCTTAACCACTTTGTCGTGGTATCTGCAGTATTCTATTTTAGTCTAAATAGCATTTTCTCTCAAATACATTCTGTTTCTCTCTCCTTCATCTTCCCTCCCTTCTTCCTTCCAGCTGTATTTTCTCCCTAGAGAACACTAGTAGAATGTTCTCCCAAATTTCAGATTTCAGATACGCATCTGTAAAATGATCTTACGGAGACACATTTTAGTTGCTACTGAATACTTGGTTGTTTTCATAAGTTGACAGCATTACTACTGTCCTCCAAAAGACGGTTTCCCATTTCCACAGCTAATCTCATCATTGACTCTGCCATCCTAGTTTATTCTATGCCAATCTGGAAGAATCTGGAAAAATACTTAAAATACATTTTAAGTATTCATCATGCACATGTATTGTATTTTGTTTTATATATGTTCCGGTGAATATCTTTCTCCACTAATGGTTTGCATTTCAATTCTTGTATCATGTTTTTTGAAACACAGAAGTCGTCACTAATATAAACCAACTAAATTTTTTTAATTGTTAATTTTTGTCCTGGTTAAGAAATCCTTATGAGAATATTGTATCATGTTCCCCTTACCTTCAGGACTTGAATCTATTTGGAAATGACTGTGTGTGTTTTGAGGTAGGAGTCAATATTTAGTTACTTTTTAAAAAAAAATTCAATTAATCCAGCGTTGTTCTGACCACGGAGGCTGGGCACGGTGGCTCACGCCCGTAATGCGAGCCCTTTGGGAGGCAGAGGCAGCCGAGGTGGGCAGATCACGTGGTCAGGAGATGGAGACCATCCAGGTGAACATGGTGAAACGCCGTATCTACTAAAAAATACAAAA
>NW_026662876.1:0-2256 GCF_009828535.3 Hylobates moloch | reverse complement strand
CTAAAAGGTTTAAAATATAAATCTATCAAATATTTAAACCCACTTGTAAAAATGCTAGCGTTAAAGACAAATGGAAAATGATTGCATTAAAAAAAAATCAGTCATGACATGGCTAAATGTGGAAGAATTCTTTTGTAATTTTTTTTTTTTCCATTCTGAAAGCCAGCATCGTCTTTTATGATTGCTGTCTGCATCTTGGTAAATGGAATTCTTGCAAAAAGGCCTGAGTTTCCAACATGCATAAAACAAAGGAAATCATGTACAAGGTGAAGAGAGAGAGAGAGAGAGAGAGAGAGAGAGAGATTCTAAAAGAGCCAAGAGTGCTACAGGAAAAATGCATTTAAAATCCGGTGTAAATGACATTGGACAGCGTTCAGAAGAGCAGCTCCGGGTTGCAGAGACAAGGGGCTGCTGCAACAGGCTGCGAGTGTTATATGATTACAAACACATGTTATGGGAGGAGAAGGAAGATGGTTGCGTTGGAAAGAATTATTGGAGACACAGCCTCCATGGAAGACCGTGTTATTAGCAGACGCTTCAGAACTTGAAAGGCTTTCTGAGAAGCTGCTTAAGTGGCTAGCTAGCCGATGCACCATTGGAAAACAAAAAAGACCCCCTTAACAGAAACTGGAAGGAAAAGAGACGCTGGTCTAGACAAGAATGCACGTGAGATAGCAGCGTTGCGGTTGCCTAAGAGAAGGTAATTTATGAGCTACCTAATAAAACATCAGTCGGCATCTCCTCTTTGCCGGAAGAGAAATAACTTAGGATTTGAGCAGCACCTCATTGTGCCTGGCACTGAAACAAATGAATGCAGGAGGTATGCCGGTTTTTTGTCTTTCTTTCTTTCTTTCTCTCTTTCTTTCTTTCTTTCTTCTTTCTTTCTTTTTCTTTCTTTCTTTTCTTTCTTTCTTGTTTCTTTCCTTCTTTCTTTCTTTTTCTTTCTTTCTTTCTTTTTTGTTTCTTTTCTTTCTTTCTCTCTCTCTGTCGCTCTTTCTTTCTTTCTTTCTCTTTCCTTTCTTTCTTTTCTTACTTTCTTTTCTTTCTTTCTTTCTCTTTCTTTCTTTCCCTTCCTTCCTTCCTTCCTTCCTTGCTTTCTTTCTTTTTCTTTCTTTCTCTTTCTTTCTTTCTTTTTTCTTTCTTCCTTTCTTTCTTCTTTCCTTTCCCTTCCTTCCTTCCTTCCTTCCTTCCTTCCTTCCTTCCTTCCTTCCTTTCTCTCTCTCTCTCTTTCTTTCTTTCCTTCTTCTTTTTTTTTCTGAGATGGAGTCTTTCTCTGTCGCCCAGGCTTGGGTGCAGCGGCAAGATGTTGGCTCACTGCAACCTCCGCCTCCTGGGTCCAAGCAATTCTCCTGCCTCAGCCTCCCAAGTAGCTGGGTCTACCGGTACGTGCCACCATACATACCTGGCTAATTTTTGTATTTTTAGTACAGACAGGGTTTCACCATGTTGGCCACGCTGGTCTCAAACTCCTGACCTCAGGTGATCCGCCTGCCTTGTCCTCCCAAAGTGCTGGGATTACAGGCGTGAGCCGCTCCACCTGGCCAGTTTGCTGTTCTTTAGAAGAAGTTGGAGGAATGTAAATCTTAAAAGGGGCTTGATGACACATACACCCTCATGAATGAACTTCATTAACTACTCTGTATGGCTACACCTGGGCAGATGATTTCTCCACTCCATTCCTAGAGATGAACAGTACCAAACAGAAGTACTATGAGGAATGCCTGTTCCAGGTACCCGCTGCAGCCTGGGGAGAAGGAATATTCCTTACCACAGACCTATCATCACAGCAGCACAAATGGCTGGGAGGAATTGAGGAGACGTGAAGTGAGAATATTTCTTGATCCTGCCAAAGTCCCATAGTGTGTTTGCTGCAGCGATGCAGGCAGAGAAATCTAGGCCATTCATGCAAATAAAGAATGGAGAGTAATGCAAGTAAAGAACAGGTAATGCAAATAAGAGAACAGTAATGCAAATAAAGAACAGGTAATGACATCTCCTGCACAGTAATTCCTCACAGTCTGATAGTGTGCCTCACAGTCACAAAGCGGCTGCTGGAGCTCTGAATGTTCTGCCCTCAAAAGAGCATTCCTAGCAGGAAGCAAAGGCATGGGCACAACAGTTTTCACATTCTTACAAAGTGTCTGCTGAAGCTCTGGACATCATGCCCTTAAGAGAGCATTCCTATCAGGAAGGGAGGCCATGGGCACAAGAGAGTTTTCTCATAGTCACAAAGTGGCTGCTGCAGCTCTGGACATC
>NW_026662875.1:0-2256 GCF_009828535.3 Hylobates moloch | reverse complement strand
AAGTTGCTTAAATGCCGTCCTTGTATCTATTTAAAACATTGAACTCTACATTGCTTGTTACTGGTTAAACACATCAGGAATTCTAGAATAAAACTGCCTGTGTTGGAATCTCAATTCTTTCACTCTTATATTTACTATCTCTGTCACCTTTGACACTCTGTCTTCTTGTGTCTGTACTCCTCATCCGTAAGTGAAAAAAGCATGGTAAATACCTAATAGGTTGTTGTGAAATTAAATTAGATTAACTATTTAACGTACTTAGAAGAGTACATTATACATATTAAACAAATGTATTTTAAAATTTTGTATGTTTAATGAAAGTATAAAACAAAAACTGACATAGAAACACAAATTCAAAATGAATTTAGCAATGAATGCAGGGAATATGAAATTCATGAAGAACTGGGGAATTACAATTCAATCAGTACTTTTTTTTTAAATTAAAAATTCTAAAGCAAAAGTGGCTTAATGTCAGCATTTAGACTGATGATCTCTAAAGTGTAAAAGATGGCAAAATGTGAAAAAAGTGCAACAAGCACCTATAAATTCTGGATAAATATAAAAAAAACTGTCATGTAGCAACTTTCTAAAAAAGAAAAATTGCCAGACTAACAAAACAATTGGGAACTGTAAGCCAGAAATATAAATTTTTAAATTATTTTTATTTTTAGTTTTTGTGGGTACATAGTAAGTGTATATATTTATTGGGTACATGAGATATTTTGTTACAGACATGCAATGTGACATAATCACATCATGGAGAATGGGTTGTCCTTCCCTCAAGACTTTGTGTTAAAAACAATCCTCTTTTAGTTATTTAAAAATGTACAATTGTTATTGACTATAGTCATCCTGTTGTGTTATCAAATAGCAAGTCTTACTCATCATTCCTAACAATTTTTTTGGTACCCATTAACCATCCTAACCTCCCACCCAAGCCACCACTACCCTTCCAGCCTCTGGTAACCATCCTTCTACTCTCTATGTTCATGACTTTAATTGTTTTGATTTTTAGATGCCACAAATAAATGAGAACATAGAACATGGAATGTTTGTCTCCACTTCCATCCATGTTGTTGTAAATGACATGATCTCATTTTTTTATGGCCGAATAGTACTCAATTGTGCATATATACCACATTTTCTCTATCCACTCATTTGTTGACGCAAACTTAATTTTCATTCAAATCTTAGCTAATGTGAACAGTGCTGCAACAAACAGAGCAGATGTCTCTGATATTACGGTTTTACTACTTTATTTTGGGTATATATCCAGCAGTGAGATTGTTGGAAAATATGGTAGCTCCATTTTCAGTTTTTACGAGGAAACTCCAAACAGCCCTGCAAACTGAAGCTTATTCCTTGTAATATAGGAAAGAGAAAAACAGGTCAGATTGTCATTGCCTTCCTTCTCTATAACTAAAAATGCTTTGAGCCTAACGTCTGGATAAATTGTTCCCAACATTGACCTTTGTTTTTATTCTGTCTTTATAGAAATGTCTCTTATTAAAAAAAAAAAAAAAAAAAAAAAAACTGTTTGCCTTCATGACATACAGATGCCTAGCCCATCTGCACTGCCACCTCCTGATAATGGGAAACAGCTGTTTAACTAAACTATTCTAGTAACAGGACTAGGACACTGACTAAAATATATATGAGACAGTATATTTAAATTTGCTCAGTCTGTCTTTTCCAACAACCTATAGTTTACTGTTCACTTAAGTTCTGTAGTAGAACTGTAAGTCAGGATATTAACATCTTTGCCATATACACCCCAGAATACAGTAGGTCATTGCAAAGGAGCAGTTTTACTCCTATTCCTCTGGGACCACTCCCTGCAACTAAACTTTCTGTCTGCAGGAAGAATCCAGAGTGGTTGTCATCCTTTTTTCATCTCTATAGCCACCACTTTAAAAATAAGGTGTATAAAAGCCAAAGAAGAGAACTGAAAATGAGTTTACAAAAATGATATCACTGAGAAAAGTTGGAACAGTAAGGCAAGCTAACACCCCCTCCCCATCTTGCCTTTTCCTTAATTATTCCTGGGCTGTTGAGCTGAGCTAACTTTGGAAAACATTTAGGCTACAGTGTAAATTATAATGGGCCTTGCTCAAAACTCAATTGTTTTTGTAAAGCTAATAGGAGGCTATCAGGCTTGCAGTAGAAGAGGAGCCTGAGTCCAGCTAAGGTGCAGACATAAATGATTGTCAGCCATTATTTCGGAAGTTATAAGATCTGCAACTTCCCTCAATTACT
>NW_026662874.1:1183-2257 GCF_009828535.3 Hylobates moloch | reverse complement strand
GCCCACTAGCCGCTGAAATCCGCGGACACCACGTTCACACCTAATTCTCACAAACCCACAGAAAGGGAGTATTGAATTGAGAGTCCAAGCAATCTCAAGCCTCTGAATACCAATGGGAGAAGCAATGGGAATTAAGGGAAGGCACGAGAGGGTGGGGTCATCTGCGTTTACCTACAGTTAAAATCTAAATCAAGAGCTTCTTCGATGACATTCAACTGACTTACTCTTCCGAAGGAACGGCTAAAACCGGACTGGAGCGGGCGTGCCAGCTGAGGAGGGGGCTTGTTTCTGTCCTAACTGGAAAACATGACTCTGGAGAGGTCTCTGACTCTTCAGGTAAATATAATTCCCGTCAGTTCTGGTGAAGGACGCGAGACCATTCCCAAGAGCCAAAGCCTTCAGCCACCCGAGCCCGGGGAAAAGGAAGAACTCAGAACACAGGTTTCCAAATATCCTAGGGAGAGTCCAGTACAGAAAAACGCAAAAAGATGGAAACAAGTAAATGTCAGGATAAACCTAGCTAAATTAGTAAGGTTGATTCTTGCTTCAGATACTACAGTATTGTCAGAGTGGAAAAATAAGGGGTAGACTTGAATCAGATTCCTTTTTAGACAAATGTCGGGGGAAAGTCTCCGAATTCTGGGAATGGAAGTGAGTCGGCCCCCCAGATACAAAGGGAAAGTGACCTCCATGACCGAGGCCGGCAATGTCTCTGACAGTGAAAGCGCGCCCATATTTGTTTTTCCCTCTAAAATAGTAAGAAGTGTGTTCCGTTCGTTGTACTCTTGCAAATATTATTTGGTCTTATTATTGCGGCACTTGCTTTATCTTCAGTTTAGGCTTGGAAACGGTTTGTAACCTTTGACACAGTAAATTTATTTTCAAGTTATTTGTTCCTGAGCAGTCTTCGCAAAGTGCTGTCCTCGCCCAGCAGCTTGTGCACCACCTGGGAACTTAGGAGAAATGCAAATTCTTGGGCTTGAACTCAGATCTCAGAATCAGAAACTGGAGTGGTGTGGTTCGTGTTTGTGGGGGGGGGGGGGGGGGGGGGGGGGGGGGGGGGGGGGGGGGGGG
>NW_026662874.1:0-1111 GCF_009828535.3 Hylobates moloch | reverse complement strand
GGGGCGTCGGGGAGGAGGAGGGTGTCTACCAGTCTGTTTTAACAAGCCATCTTGCCGGTCGCGGAGGCTCACGCCTGTAATCCCAGCACTTTGGGAGGCTGAGGGGGGTGGATCACGAGGTCAGGAGATCGAGACCATCCTGGCTAACGTCATGAAACTCCGTCTCTACTAAAAATACAAAAAATTAGCTGGGCATGGCGGCACGAGCCTGTAGTCCCAGCTACTAGGGAGGCTGAGGTAGGAGAATCTCTTGAACCTGGGAGGCGGAGGTTGCAGTGAGCCAAGATCGTGCCACTGCACTCTAGCCTGGGAGACAGAGCAAGCCTCCGTCTCAAGAAAAAAAAAAACAAAAAAAAAAAACAAGTCATCCTGGTGGTTCCGATGCCCACTGAAGTTTCAGAACCGCTCTCCCAGAGAAATAATCTTTTTATTTGTTTGTTTGTTCGTTTGTTTGTTTTATATTTTATAAATAGAAATGCAGCGCCTCACTATGTTGACCAGCCTGGTCTTAAACTCCTGGTTCAAACCCCTGGTCTCAAGCCATTCTTCCATCTCCGCCTCCCAAAGTTCTGGGATTACAGGTGTGAGCCACTGCACCCAGCCAGGAAATAAGCTTAACCAAAGGAAAACATATACTACACAGGAATCTTTATTTTTATTTCTAATTGTGATAGTGAAAAATAGATATTAAAATGGGAGTGGTTTATTATTATTATTGCCCCATCTGCCTAATAGATCATTACCAAGACACTAGAAACGACATGCTGGAAGACTGTAATAGTTCTGGGAAAATGTTTGTGACATAATGTTCACTGACAAAAGTAGGAGGCAATAAGCGTGACATAATCTATGCAAAATTTTTGCAGGTAAAATCCTGCGGTGAACTCAAAATGGATGCGTGGAGCGCTGAGAAGCAGTTGGTCTTCACAGTCTCGTCCAGGTCTCTCCTCATGAGTGAAAGAGCTCTTTCAGAACACATCAAGAACCAGAATATTGTACTTAGTGTTGCAATTCAATACCGGACTCCTAGACAAGCGACTCAAAGTTCCTGGGAGCTAGAGCTTGCCCACTAGCCGCTGAAATCCGCGGACACCACGTTCACACCTAATTC
>NW_026662873.1:0-2257 GCF_009828535.3 Hylobates moloch | reverse complement strand
AAGAGAAAGCAGGAAAGATCCAAAATTGACACCCTAACATCACAATTAAAAGAACTAGAAAAGCAAGAGCAAACACATTCAAAAGCTAGCAGAAGTCTAGAAATAACTAAAATCAGAGCAGAACTGAAGGAAATAGAGACACAAAAAACCCTTCAAAAAATTAATGAATCCAGGAGCTGGTTTTTTGAAAAGATCAACAAAATTGATAGACCACTAGCAAGACTAATAAAGAAGAAAAGAGAGAAGAATCAAATAGATGCAATAAAAAATGAAAAAGGGGATATCACCACCAATCCCACAGAAATACAATCTACCACCAGAGAATACTACAAACACCCCTATGCAAAGAAACTAGAAAATCTAGAAGAAATGGTTAAATTCCTCGACAAATACACCCTCCCAAGAATAAATCAGGAAGAAGTTGAATCTCTGAATAGACCAATAACAGGTTCTGAAATTGTGGCAATAATCAATAGCTTACCAACCAAAAAGAGTCCAGGACCTGATGGATTCCCAGCTGAATTCTACCAGAGGTACAAGGAGGAACTGGTACCATTCCTTCTGAAACTATTCCAATCAATAGAAAAAGAGGGAATCCTCCCTAACACATTTTATGAAGCCAGCATCCTCCTGACACCAAAGCCTGGCAGAGACATAACCAAAAAAGAGAATTTCAGACCAATATCCTTGATGAACATTGATGCAAAAATCCTCAATAAAATACTGGCAAACCGAATCCAGCAGCACATCAAAAAGCTTATCCACCGTAATCAAGTGGGCTTCATCCCTGGGATGCAAGGCTGGTTCGACATACACAAATCAATAAATGTAATCCAGCATATAAACCGAACCAAAGACAAAAACCACATGATTATCTCAATAGATGCAGAAAAGGCCTTTGACAAAATTCAACAACCCTTCATGCTAAAAACTCTCACTAAAGTAGGTATTGATGGAACGTATCTCAAAATAATAACAGCTATCTATGACAAACCCACAGCCAATATCATACTGAATGGGCAAAAACTGGAAGCATTCCCTTTGAAAACTGGCACAAGACAGGGAAGCCCTCTCTCACCACTCCTATTCAACATAGTGCTGGAAGTTCTGGCCAGAGCAATCAGGCAGGAGAAGGAAATAAAGGGTGTTCAATTAGGAAAAGAGGAAGTCAAATTATCCCTGTTTGCAGATGACATGATTGTATAGCTAGAAAACCCCATTGTCTCAGCCCAAAATCTCCTTAAGCTGATTAGCAACTTCAGCAAAGTCTCAGGATACAAAATCAATGTACAAAAATCACAAGCATTCTGGTACACCAATCACAGACAAACAGAGAGCCAAATCATGAGTGAACTCCCATTCACAATTGCTTCAAAGAGAATAAAATACCTAGGAATCCAACTTACAAGGGATGTGAAGGACCTCTTCAAGGAGAACTACAAACCACTGCTCAATGAAATCAAAGAGGATACAAACAAATGGAAGAACATTCCATGCTCATGGGTTGGAAGAATCAATATCGTGAAAATGGCCATACTGCCCAAGGTCATTTATAGATTCAATGCCATCCCCATCAAGCTACCAATGACTTTCTTCACAGAATTGGAAAAAACTACTTTAAAGTTCATATGGAACCAAAAAAGAGCCCACATCGCCAAGTCAATCCTAAGCCAAAAGAACAAAGCTGGAGGCATCACACTACCTGACTTTAAACTATACTACAAGGCTACAGTAACCAAAACAGCATGGTACTGGTACCACAACAGAGACATAGATCAATGGAACAGAAGAGAGCCCTCAGAAATGATGCCGCATAGCTACAACTATCTGATCTTTGACAAACCTGACAAAAACGAGAAATAGGGAGAGGATTCCCTATTTAATAAATGGTGCTGGGAAAACTGGCTAGCCATATGTAGAAAGCTGCAACTGGATCCCTTCCTTACACCTTATACAAAAATTAATTCATGATGGATTAAAGACTTACATGTTAGACCTAAAACCATTAAAATCCTACAAGAAAACCTAGGCAACACCATTCAGGACATAGGCGTGGGCAAGGACTTCATGTCTAAAACACCGAAAGCAATGGCAACAAAAGCCAAAATTGACAAATGGGATCTAATTAAACTAAAGAGCTTCTGCACAGCAAAAGAAACTACCATCAGAGTGAACAGGCAACCTACAGAATGGGAGAACATTTTTGCAACCTACTCATCTGACAAAGGGCTAATATCCAGAATCTACAATGAACTCA
>NW_026662872.1:0-2257 GCF_009828535.3 Hylobates moloch | reverse complement strand
CCTCAAGTGATCCTCCCGCCTTGGCCTCCCAAAGTGCTGGGATTACAGGCATGAGTCACCGTGCCCGGCCAGCAGAGTCTACTTTAAAGGGTATCATTATACAACAGACTTTAAATTCTCTCGTCAAAGTTATGCTGAATAATAGAATTCACGAAACAGAAAAGTACCTGGGCAGCTGTTGACACTTGTGGCCTGTGGAGAAATACATCAAATACAAATTCAATTGTAGGGGATTAATGAAAAGACTACTTAGTCGAGATGAACAGTAGACTCTTCATCCAGCTCATTCTGTATTTAACTTTAAGGTTTGGTGTATGGGGACCCTGGGTACTCCAAATTCTTGGTATTATCCTCCTGATAGTCATAATAGTCTCCTTGATGTGCTGTATTCTCTCAAAGGTTTTTAATGTTTGTACACAGCCAGCTCTAAAACATCAAATGGTCTCTCTTCAACTGGAATGACAAAAGCTAAAAGAAATGTGTGACCATGAGGTCACCATGACCTATGAATGACATGCTGAGACCCACAACCCAAAATTATAACAGAGTGGCGATAAGGCCCTAAGTTTTGGTCACCTGGCCAAAAAGGGGGAATTTTTAAAACAAAATTAAGGAAGGCCATTATTTTGGACTGAGCTCATACACTAGGCCTCAACAGACCAAACCAAACAAAATGGAGTCACTCGTGCTAAATGTGACATAATCAAACTAAGACTTTAAGGAAACATAGATCCTAGAACACACCAGGTTTTGTTTTTCTCCTGTAAACAGAACATCCCAGCCTAAAGGGGTACCCTCTACTCAGTCCTTGTTCCTTCCTCACAAAACCTACTGTTCTACTGTTTCCCAGTGGGTTTCAAGACCAAATAAGTACATTTATGATGGTAATAGTGACATCAATGACTAATGTTTTCATCAATCTCTCAAATTGAGAAAATTATCAAAAGGGGGAAATTGGCCAGGCGTGGTGCCTTACACCTGTAATCCAAGCACTTTGGGAGGCTGAGGCGGGTGGATCATGAAGTCAGGTCGAGACCATCCTGACTAACACGGTGAAACCCCTTTTCTACTAAAAATACAAAAAGTTAGCTGGGCGTGATGGCACGCACCTGTAGTCCCAGCTACTCAGGAGGCTGAGGCAGGAGAATCACTTGAACCCAGGAGGCGGAGGTTGCAGTGAGCTGAGATAGCACCACTATATTCCAGCCTGGGCAACAGAGTGAGACTCCATCTGGAAAAAAAAAAAAAAAAAAGAGGAGGGGGATTGTTACAGCAAACTAAATATGGCCTGAGAAGGACTCCATACTTCTATATTTGAGTCCTTGTGGATGAACTGTAACCTAGCTTAATAGTCAGACAAAATTTAAAAACTCATTTAGGAGTATGCACCTGTAACAATAACTGAGTCTGGGCCAATCCTAGCAGCCATGCTTCAATCACTCATAGACTGCTGTGTTCAAACTGTGTGCAAATAAAGTAAATGCTAAGCTGTAAGCAATCCATCTGTTTCTGTACCTCGCTGCCGATTTCTGTATGTCATTTCCCCTTTTTTGTCTATAAATCTTTTTCCACCATGTAGCTGCACTGCTGTGATTCTGTGGGCTGACCGATTCGCAAATTGTTCATTGTCCAATTAAACTCCTTTAAATTTGGGCCAGGCGCCTGTAATCCCAGCACTTCGGGAGGCCGAGGTGGGCAGATCACCTGAGGTCAGGAGCTCGAGACCAGCATGGCCAATGTGGCGAAACCCCATCTCCACTAAAAATACAAAAATTGGCAGGGCGTGGTGGCAGGCGCCTGTAATCCCAGCTACTAGGGGGGCTGAGGCAGGAGAATCTCTTGAACCCAGAAGGTGGAGGTTGCAGTGAACTGAGATTGACCCATTGCACTCCAGCATGGGGATGGAGTGAGATTCAGTCTCTAAAAAAAACAAAAATTAAAATTAAAAAACTCTTTTAAATTTAATTCAGCTGAAGTTTTTCTTTTATCAGTACCGAGCTTAATACCTGGGTGATGAATTAATGTGTACAAAAACCCCCATGTCACAAGTTCATTGTCAATAAAAAGAGCAAAACTCTGTAAAATATTTGAAGAGATTTATTCTGAGCATAATATGAGTGACCATGGACCATGACACAGCCCTCAGGAGGTCCTGAGAACATGTGCCCAAAGTGGTCAGGGCGCAGATTGGTTTTATGCATTTCAGGAAGGAATGAGACATCAATCAAATACATTTAAGAAATACACTGGGCCGGGC
>NW_026662871.1:0-2257 GCF_009828535.3 Hylobates moloch | reverse complement strand
GCTACCCTAAATTGAAACAGGAAGGCTGAGGTGGTCACTGTTATGTTCTGTCCCCATGTTTAAGGTAAAGGTTAGAAAATTATTCTTGAAAATTGCTGTTAAAATAGGAGCATTCACTAAGCAGGTCCTCTTTTCATTTATCCTCAGAAAGTATGTTCACTAGGATATTAACACCAAAAAAAAAAAAAAAAAAAAAAAAAATCCCTCTTTTAACAGCATAGTGTGGCAAATCTGGTCTCTGAAACCAAAAGTGAATGAACAAATGAATGAATAAAAAAAAAAGAAATAAACAGATCCAATCAACTAGCAGCAGCAGAAAAAGGCCCACTGAATTTCCAGAAGAAAAAAAAAAAAGGCTTTTAAAGTCTATTTAAAATAATGCTCTTTATTATTCATTCCTTTTTGCCCAGTGCCTCCCCAGTCCCCTTCGCCACCTTTCAGCAGATTTGCATATAAATGGCATTCTTTTTATTTCTTCTGAGTTCATCAGCCCCTTGTTGCTTATTCCCCACCTGAAGTCTAATCCTTGCTTTGCAACTTCACGATTGGTTGCTGTGGAAATTATTATGTTGTCACAAACAGAGGATTAGAACTTCAGGTGGAGGATAAGCAGCAGGAGCAGATGAACTCTTAATAATAAGGATGCCGGTATCATGCAAATGCACCTAAACAGAAGAAAGAGAATTGTCACAGGAGGGGAAGGGGAGAAAAACGAGAAAAGTCAAAACATGATTGCTACGCAGGTCTGAAGTGGAAAATTACTAGAATTTAAAAGTGAAAAATCATTCTGCCATGAAAATACAACTCAGGGTTTAAAACAAAAACACTATGCATTGGTAGGATGAGAGGAAGGTTTTTTTGGATTCAAGGACTTTAAATACAAATGGAAGAGGTAGCAAAAAAAAAAGTCGAGACTAATACACAGGAATGTTAGCAATCTTGATCCCTAGAATAATTTACAATGGCAAAGAAAATGGCATAAGCTTCAAAACTGTCACTGTCACTTAAAAATACTATCTGGAAAGGTCACTGCCAAGGTCAAGGAGCAACTCATCACAAAATAATTGCAGTGCATTTCTACAGCTTTAGAGTTGCACTTCTACTAGTGAAAATATAGAAAGTGAGAGTTTATTAACCAGATCAACCAACCAGAGAAACTTGAGGGGAAAGCATTGGGGAGCTTGACTGGCTGGTGAATGGGATAAGGTCAACCAAAGGAGTCCGCTTGAGAATTGTCAACCTACACTTGCCCTCAATCTCTACAGAAGGTCACAGCGAAGTTCTTGAAGAGACTGAAGGCAGTATTATAGCATTTGGAGTTTGCTTTTCTTTTCTCTATTACTTTCCTAAACAGCGATGCCTTCTCTTATTTTCTGCTAAGTTTATAAAGAAGATAAATACCTGCATTGTATAATTGCTTTTGTACCTTTATGTGGGAATCCTTCTGAGGGAATGGTGCTATTTGCACTTTATTCCTCAGTGGGTACAATCATCTCTCCTGTTCACATTTCCCCATAACTGTTTGCCTAAAATATTCATCTCTTTCTATAAAGCCAGTGTAAAATTACTCTTGTTTTCTCCCATTTAAATAAAACTATAACACTGTCATCCATTCAAAGATAAATTGTCAATACTTACTAGAATGTTCAAAAGCATCAGTGAAGCTCTAAAGCTATAAAATGATATTTGAAACCATCTGAAGATATTGGCAATCAGAGATCCAAGGAATAGAAAATTACTGTAATTATTAGCCCTTGTGCTTGAAAACATCAGTTTTTTTTCTTGTCTAATATTGTGTGATCTCTTTACTTTTGAGATTTGTAGGATGCATTAAAGAGAAGTTTCTTTGTTCATAATCAGATAATAGTATTTTTTAAAGGGTGGGAGAGGGGATGAGAAAGAATGAGGAAATATGCCTTTGCTCTTTGCAATGCCACTGGTGTACTTTGTGCCTTCCAAGTGGGGAACTTAGCAAAACTGGGAGCTGGACAGCGAGAAAGCTATGTGCTTTGACCTTTGATTCTGGCACCAGAAGCTAATGTTTCCAGGCTTGGGCTTCTGGCACCTTCTCCAGGGTCAGGTCTGAGCCTGGGAGAGAGGAAGCTGTCAGTCACACTGCTACATGCTGGGCTGGAACAAGAGAAGGACAGAGAGCCGAGGGTAAAAAGGACCCTACCTAATATTCACTCCTGCCCCTGCAGTGATGATCTGTTCCCTTGTTACTCCAACATTCTACAAAACTTAAGAAATCAGTGAT
>NW_026662870.1:0-2257 GCF_009828535.3 Hylobates moloch | reverse complement strand
GCTACCCTAAATTGAAACAGGAAGGCTGAGGTGGTCACTGTTATGTTCTGTCCCCATGTTTAAGGTAAAGGTTAGAAAATTATTCTTGAAAATTGCTGTTAAAATAGGAGCATTCACTAAGCAGGTCCTCTTTTCATTTATCCTCAGAAAGTATGTTCACTAGGATATTAACACCAAAAAAAAAAAAAAAAAAAAAAAAAATCCCTCTTTTAACAGCATAGTGTGGCAAATCTGGTCTCTGAAACCAAAAGTGAATGAACAAATGAATGAATAAAAAAAAAAAGAAATAAACAGATCCAATCAACTAGCAGCAGCAGAAAAAGGCCCACTGAATTTCCAGAAGAAAAAAAAAAAGGCTTTTAAAGTCTATTTAAAATAATGCTCTTTATTATTCATTCCTTTTTGCCCAGTGCCTCCCCAGTCCCCTTCGCCACCTTTCAGCAGATTTGCATATAAATGGCATTCTTTTTATTTCTTCTGAGTTCATCAGCCCCTTGTTGCTTATTCCCCACCTGAAGTCTAATCCTTGCTTTGCAACTTCACGATTGGTTGCTGTGGAAATTATTATGTTGTCACAAACAGAGGATTAGAACTTCAGGTGGAGGATAAGCAGCAGGAGCAGATGAACTCTTAATAATAAGGATGCCGGTATCATGCAAATGCACCTAAACAGAAGAAAGAGAATTGTCACAGGAGGGGAAGGGGAGAAAAACGAGAAAAGTCAAAACATGATTGCTACGCAGGTCTGAAGTGGAAAATTACTAGAATTTAAAAGTGAAAAATCATTCTGCCATGAAAATACAACTCAGGGTTTAAAACAAAAACACTATGCATTGGTAGGATGAGAGGAAGGTTTTTTTGGATTCAAGGACTTTAAATACAAATGGAAGAGGTAGCAAAAAAAAAAGTCGAGACTAATACACAGGAATGTTAGCAATCTTGATCCCTAGAATAATTTACAATGGCAAAGAAAATGGCATAAGCTTCAAAACTGTCACTGTCACTTAAAAATACTATCTGGAAAGGTCACTGCCAAGGTCAAGGAGCAACTCATCACAAAATAATTGCAGTGCATTTCTACAGCTTTAGAGTTGCACTTCTACTAGTGAAAATATAGAAAGTGAGAGTTTATTAACCAGATCAACCAACCAGAGAAACTTGAGGGGAAAGCATTGGGGAGCTTGACTGGCTGGTGAATGGGATAAGGTCAACCAAAGGAGTCCGCTTGAGAATTGTCAACCTACACTTGCCCTCAATCTCTACAGGAGGTCACAGCGAAGTTCTTGAAGAGACTGAAGGCAGTATTATAGCATTTGGAGTTTGCTTTTCTTTTCTCTATTACTTTCCTAAACAGCGATGCCTTCTCTTATTTTCTGCTAAGTTTATAAAGAAGATAAATACCTGCATTGTATAATTGCTTTTGTACCTTTATGTGGGAATCCTTCTGAGGGAATGGTGCTATTTGCACTTTATTCCTCAGTGGGTACAATCATCTCTCCTGTTCACATTTCCCCATAACTGTTTGCCTAGAATATTCATCTCTTTCTATAAAGCCAGTGTAAAATTACTCTTGTTTTCTCCCATTTAAATAAAACTATAACACTGTCATCCATTCAAAGATAAATTGTCAATACTTACTAGAATGTTCAAAAGCATCAGTGAAGCTCTAAAGCTATAAAATGATATTTGAAACCATCTGAAGATATTGGCAATCAGAGATCCAAGGAATAGAAAATTACTGTAATTATTAGCCCTTGTGCTTGAAAACATCAGTTTTTTTTCTTGTCTAATATTGTGTGATCTCTTTACTTTTGAGATTTGTAGGATGCATTAAAGAGAAGTTTCTTTGTTCATAATCAGATAATAGTATTTTTTAAAGGGTGGGAGAGGGGATGAGAAAGAATGAGGAAATATGCCTTTGCTCTTTGCAATGCCACTGGTGTACTTTGTGCCTTCCAAGTGGGGAACTTAGCAAAACTGGGAGCTGGACAGCGAGAAAGCTATGTGCTTTGACCTTTGATTCTGGCACCAGAAGCTAATGTTTCCAGGCTTGGGCTTCTGGCACCTTCTCCAGGGTCAGGTCTGAGCCTGGGAGAGAGGAAGCTGTCAGTCACACTGCTACATGCTGGGCTGGAACAAGAGAAGGACAGAGAGCCGAGGGTAAAAAGGACCCTACCTAATATTCACTCCTGCCCCTGCAGTGATGATCTGTTCCCTTGTTACTCCAACATTCTACAAAACTTAAGAAATCAGTGAT
>NW_026662869.1:0-2259 GCF_009828535.3 Hylobates moloch | reverse complement strand
GGGAAATGGAAGCTGGATGGCCCTTGGGCGCTGACCCGCAGGGTGCTGGACTTGAGGGAATAGCAGAGAGAGAGCTTGGCATGACTTATTACCCCAAGATGTGGGGTGTTGGAAGAGAACTACCATATAGTTCATGCCTGGTAGACTGGAGGACCATTCGAGTGGAAAGGGGACAATCTGGGCCTTTGGCCTGCTGCGCACACAAGCGTAGAAATCGCTTGTGTTTAGAGTGCGGACGGAATATTTAATCCATTTCAGCCAGGCATTTGCATCTCGGTACCCTGTTTCAATGACTAGGGTTTGTTTTAGATCTTTTACCTCTATGATGGCCACTTTGGTTTTGTTACTGGGTGAGGAAAGGATAATTGTCTGACAGTAGAGAGGGGAAAGAAAAAAAAGGCACTATAAGAGGGTTAAGCTTTTTTTTTATCTTTAGCTTGGTAGGAATTGGTCTTGGAACAATAGCACATGACTTTGAAGATGGTGATGCTTTTTTGACTGGGGTATGATAGGTCTACCTTTTTTGTTTGTTGTTTGGACTGCGGTCTTGGTGGTTAGAAGCACGAGACAGGGTCCTTCCCAAGCTGGTTTGAGTTTTCCTTCTTCCCAGCTTCTGATGAGAACATCATCCCCAGGCTGATGCTGATGTGCTGGGAACTCCAAGGGTGGCATCTGTACTAAAAAGCCTTTAGCTTTGAGGGAAGAGAAAGTGGAAGACAGACCTAGTATACAGCTCTTGAGAAACTGATCTTTAGTTTCAAAGGTGGGAATGTCAACAGTGAAGTGTGAGTAAGGCAGCCTATACAGCATTTCACAAGGAGATAAGCCAACTTCTAAGGGGCAGTTCGGACCTTTAATAACGCAATAGGAAGGCACTTGGTCCACGGTAATCGAGTTTTTAAAACGAATTTGGTTAGATGGCTTTTTAGGGTTTGGTGCATTCTTTCTACTCTTCCTGATGAAGGGGGGTGCCGGGGGGTATGGTATTCCCACTTTATTTCTAATATCTGGGCTAGCTTTATATTGTCATGTGCAGTGAAATGGGTTCCATTATCTGAATCAATGTTTTCTATTAATCCAAACTTGGGTATAACATTTTCTACGAGTGTCTTAACTACATTGTTGGTGGTTGCACTTGAAAAAGAAATCGCATTTACCCAGTGAGTAAGGTGATCTACTATCACCAGTAGATACTTTAGGCGGCCTATTGGGGCATTTTGGTATAATCAATTTGAATACTTTGGAATGGTGTTAATCTTGGGTTTCTTCCTCCAAGGGATGGTTTTCTTAGGGTTTGCTTATTGGTTTTCTTAAATATTAGATAATTATCTGTAACTTGTTTTGCTAGAGTATAAATTCCTATACATCCACAGACTTTAAGAACTGCATCACACATAGCCTAAGGTCCCTAGTGGGTTTCTTGACGTAGCTGAGACAAAACCTCCCTCATGAGAGATTTGGTTAGCATTTCTCTTTGGTCTGGTAACGCCCATTTACTTCTGAGTTTTCTTTGGCTCCTATTTTTATTAATTTCTCCTTTTCAGCAGGAGTGAAGATGGGAATGGCAGTTGGGGGAGAAAGACAGGGAGTTAGGTGATGGAAAATGGGTGTTTCAGAGGAAACAGTAGTTTGTTTGGCTCTTTGGTCTGCGAGGTTATTCCCTCGTCTTTTAAAAGAGATTTTTTTGATGTCCTGGGACATGGACAATACTTTTTTTTGGGGGGGGGGGCAAATGAAGGTTATCCAATACCTGGGTGATTAATTCTTTGTGAACAAGGTCTTGGCACTTGCTACTGACAAGACCTCGTTTAGTCCAAATTTTTCTAAAGGTATGGGCTACCCTGAAGGCATACTTGGAATTAGTATAAATAGTACCTTCTTTATTTTGTAAATGTTCTACGGCTTGATTTACTGCAAAAAATTCACATGTTTGAGCAGACCAATGATTGGGCAGTCTTTCTGACTCAACTTCTGCGAGAGCTTCCCCATCGACCACCCAATACCCTTTATGTTTTTTTCCTTCAAATACCTGGGAGGAGCCATCTATGAATAGGTGTTGTCTTGTTTTGAAAGGGGTTTCCCTTAAATCAGGCCTGACCTTTGTGTGACAATTAATTAAATTTAAGCACGTATGCTTAGGCCCTTTTAGGTTTGGGTTCCCTGTCAGGAAACCTGGTGTGTTGAGTGAACTGTCAGTGGTTAGTGTTAAGTCATCTCTCTTTAGTAAGGGAGCTTCATATTTTAAAATTCTTGAGTTGG
>NW_026662868.1:0-2259 GCF_009828535.3 Hylobates moloch | reverse complement strand
CCTGGCAGAGACATAACCAAAAAAGAGAATTTCAGACCAATATCCTTGATGAACATTGATGCAAAAATCCTCAATAAAATACTGGCAAACCGAATCCAGCAGCACATCAAAAAGCTTATACACCATGATCAAGTGGGCTTCATCCCTGGGATGCAAGGCTGGTTCAACATACGCAAATCAATAAATGTAATCCAGCATATAAACAGAACCAAAGACAAAAACCACATGATTATCTCAATAGATGCAGAAAAGGCTTTTGACAAAATTCAACAACCCTTCATGCTAAAAACTCTCAATAAATTAGGTATTGATGGGACGTATCTCAAAATAATAAGAGCTATATACGACAAACCCACAGCCAATATCATACTGAATGGGCAAAAATTGGAAGCATTCCCTCTGAAAACTGGCACAAGACAGGGATGCCCTCTCTCACCGCTCCTATTCAACATAGTGCTGGAAGTTCTGGCCAGAGCAATCAGGCAGGAGAAGGAAATAAAGGGTATTCAACTAGGAAAAGAGGAAGTCAAACTGTCCCTGTTTGCAGATGACATGATTGTATATCTAGAAAACCCCATTGTCTCAGCCCAAAATCTCCTTAAGCTGATTAGCGACTTCAGCAAAGTCTCAGGATACAAAATCAATGTACAAAAATCACAAGCATTCTTGTACACCAATCACAGACAAACGGAGAGCCAAATCATGAGTGAACTCCCATTCACAATTGCTTCAAAGAGAATAAAATACCTAGGAATCCAACTTACAAGGGATGTGAAGGACCTCTTCAAGGAGAACTACAAACCACTGCTCAATGAAATAAAAGAGGATACAAACAAATGGAAGAACATTCCATGCTCATGGGTTGGAAGAATCAATATCGTGAAAATGGCCATACTGCCCAAAGTAATTTATAGATTCAATGCCATCCCCATCAAGCTACCAATGACTTTCTTCACAGAATTGGAAAAAACTACTTTAAAGTTCATATGGAACCAAAAAAGAGCCCGCATCGCCAAGTCAATCCTAAGCCAAAAGAACAAAGCTGGAGGCATCACGCTACCTGACTTCAAACTATACTACAAGGCTACAGTAACCAAAACAGCATGGTACTGGTACCACAACAGAGATATAGATCAATGGAACAGAACGGAGCCCTCAGAAATGATGCCGCATATCTACAACTATTTGATCTTTGACAAACCTGACAAAAACAGGAAATGGGGAAAGGATTCCCTATTTAATAAATGGTGCTGGGAAAACTGGCTAGCCATATGTAGAAAGCTGAAACTGGATCCCTTCCTTACACCTTATACAAAAATTAATTCAAGATGGATTAAAGACTTATATGTTAGACCTAAAACCATTAAAATCCTACAAGAAAACCTAGGCAATACCATTCAGGAGATAGGCATGGGCAAGGACTTCATGTCTAAAACACCAAAAGCAATGGCAACAAAAGCCAAAATTGACAAATGGGATCTCATTAAACTAAAGAGGTTCTGCACAGCAAAAGAAACTACCATCAGAGTGAACAGGCAACCTACAGAATGGGAGAAAATTTTTGCAACCTACTCATCTGACAAAGGGCTAATATCCAGAATCTACAATGAACTCAAACAAATTTACAAGAAAAAAACAAACAACCCCATCAAAAAGTGGGCAAAGGACATGAACAGACACTTCTCAAAAGAAGACATTTATGCAGCCAAAAAACACATGAAGAAATGCTCATCATCACTGGCCATCAGAGAAATGCAAATCAAAACCACAGTGAGATACCATCTCACACCAGTTAGAATGGCCATCATTAAAAAATCAGGAAACAACAGGTGCTGGAGAGGATGTGGAGAAATAGGAACACTTTTACACTGTTGGTGGGACTGTAAACTAGTTCAACCATTGTGGAAGTCAGTGTGGCGATTCCTCAGGGATCTCGAGCTAGAAATACCATTTGACCCAGCCATCCCATTACTGGGTATATACCCAAAGGACTATAAATCATGCTGCTATAAAGACACATGCACACGTATGTTTATTGCGGTACTATTCACAATAGCAAAGAGTTGGAACCAACCCAAATGCCCAACAACAATAGACTGGATTAAGAAAATGTGGCACATATACACCATGGAATACTATGCAGCCATAAAAAATGATGAGTTCGTGTCCTTTGTAGGGACATGGATGAAACTGGAAAACATCATTCTCAGTGAACTATCGCAAGGACAAAAAGCCAAACACCGCATGTTCTCACTCATA
>NW_026662867.1:0-2259 GCF_009828535.3 Hylobates moloch | reverse complement strand
GGGCCTGGCTGGGGGCGGCTGGGCGGCCGGCAGAGGCGTTCGCGGTCACCGCTCGCCGGGTCCCCTGCCTCCTCTGAAGCGGCGACGTCGTCGTCGGGAGGCGGCAGGACCCTGGTGTGGCGGCTGAGAGCGGATTGCGGCGCGGGGAACGCGGGGGCGCGGGGCTCGGGGCTGCTCCTTTCTCCTCTCCTCCCAGGGGACAAGCGCGGGGGTGCGGAGGGCGACGCCCACAGCCAGGAAGCACCTTGCCAAAAAGACTTGAAAAATGCCACTATTCTTGTTATTTTTGAGACAGAGTCTCGCTCTGTTGCCCAGGCTGGAGTGCAGTGGCGCAATCTCGGCTCACTGCAACCTCCGTCTCCCAGGCTCAAGCGATTCTCCTGCCTCAGCCCTCCCCAACCTCCTGAGTAGCTGGGATTACTGACGCCCGCCACCACGCCTGGCTAATTTTTTTGTATTTTTAGTAGAGACAGGGTTTCTCCATGTTGGCCAGGCTGATATAGAACTACTGACCTCAGGTGATCTGCCCGCCTAGGCCTCCCAAAGTGCTGGAATTACAGGCGTAAAACACTTAGCCTGGCTTTTTTTTTTTTTGGACAGGGTCTTGCTGTGTTGCCCAGGCTGGAGTGCAGTGGCTTGATCTCAGCTCACTGCAACCTCCCCTTCCCGGTTTCAAGTGATTCTCCTGCCTCAGCCTCCCAAGTAGCTGGGATTACAAGCACATACCACCACATCCGGCTAATTTTTTTTAATTTTTACTTGAGACGGGGTTTCACCATGCTGGCTAGGCTGGTCTCGAACTCCTGACCTCAAGTGACTTGCCCTCCTTGGCCTCCCAGAATGCTGGGATTACAGGCTAAGCCACCGTGACTGGCCCGGGCATGGTTTTAAACGGCTCATTGTCCACTTAAGACTCCGGGCTCTTGTGGAAGTCAAGTCCCTGATTTGAACAGTACTTTCTTCTTCCTACTAAATAAGAAAAATAAAACAGTAAGTGAGTGAATACTTTTTTTTTTTTTTTGACGGAGTCTCACTCTGTCGCCCAGGCTGGAGTGCAGTCGTGTGATCTGGCCTCATTGCAACATCTGCCTCTCAGGCTCAAGCGATCCTCTTGCCTCAGCCTCCCACTTAGCTGGGATTACAGGCGTGTGCCACCATCCATGGCTAATTTTTGTATTTTCAGTGGAGGCGGGATTTCACCATGTTGGCCAGGCTGGTCTGGAACTCCCAGGCTCAAGTGATCCTCCTACCTGGGCCTCCCAAAGTGCTGGGATTACAGGTGTGAGGTACTGCACCTGGCCAATAAGTGAGTGAATAAATTTTTCAGTAAAAAGGCTGGTAAATAGGCTGAGCGTGGTGGCTCACGTCTGTAGTTCCAGCGCATTGGAAGGACCAGGAAGGAGGACTGCTTGAATTCAGGAGGTCGAGGCTGCAGTGAGCCATGATTGCACCACTACATTCCAGTCTGGGACAGAGCGAGACCCCGTCTCAAAACAAAACAAAACAAAACAAAAAACCTTATTAAATAAGAAAGAAACTCTCCTGGTCTGTTGAAGAACATGAAGCATCAATCTTAATTCAATAAATACAACACCCACAGGGCTTTATGCCTTTTAGAAAAGGAAAGATCTGGCCAGCGCGGTGGCTCACACCTGTAATCCCAGCACTTTGGGAGGCCTAGGCGGGTGGATCACCTGAGGTCAGAAGTTGAAGACCAGCCTGGCCAACATAGTGAAACCCCGTCTCTACTAAAAATACAAAAAAATTAGCCAGGTGTTGTGGCGGCGCCTGTAATCCCAGCTACTCAGGAGGCTGAGGTGGGAGAATTGCTTGAACCCAGGAGGCAGAGGTTGCAGTGAGCTGAGATCGCGCCATTGCACTCCAGCATGGGCAACATGAGCGAAACTCCATCTCAAAAAAAAAAAGAAGAAGAAAGAAAAGAAAAGAAAGAAAGAAAAAGAAAGATCTGGAAAGGGCCCCTGCCTTTGCAGAAAGAAAAGAGGAACCATGTTTGGTTTCCCAGTGAAGGATCTAAGGGCTCCCAGGCTGCCTTTAACATGTCAAACACGAAAGGCATCTTTGATAATTTTTGTGTTTGTGTCCAGATGTGAGAAGAGCAGGAATTTAGTATCAACGGTGAGTCCTGAGGTGCCAGCCCCCAGGCTGTCAGAAAAGCAGGAAGCCAAAGGCCCCTTGTCTTTCCTCTGGGAGGGAAGTCAGCGGCGATTACTGATTCTACCTCCAGGTGGCCAGAGACAT